>NC_051309.1:66274110-66577140 GCF_015220235.1 Choloepus didactylus
ACTTTTAGTTACAATACAGTATGGTGTATTTGGAAGAGAAAGTCACCATAATGGCTTAATGTTTAAATAGATATACCATATTACATTTTTCACAAAATTAATTGTTGCACACCTGGCTTCTTCTTCTAGTACATATTCATTTTCTGCCCATGCTTCCCATTCAAGTATATTCTATTTTCTGCAAGATGTATGCTTACTTTATGGGCTTGTTTATTTTATGCAAGTGAATGATTTTGAATCTTATGCTTAATAGGTGGCATAAGCCAATAAGTTATGGTTTCAGATATTAAAGAGGTCCAGCTGTCAGAAAATGGGAGAACCATGAAAATATTGCCTGTGGTAAGATTAGTTATTTAGCCTTTCTGAATATTTAGAAACCAAAGTTATTTAAATAATTTGTGTTCTGTGGACCTTGACAAATGTGGTCATAGGGTGCAATGCACATATTCATGGATACGTTAAAAGACATTTTGCAAAATGAGATTCATAAATTATTTTGAATACAATTTCCTTATTATATACAGTTTGAAAAAAATACTAGGTATATATTGGTGGCATTAACCTAAAAAATTCAGACTTAGTCTTTGTTATACATGAAAGAATATTAGTTATTGTAAACATTATATTAGTTATTATAAATATTAGCTATCACAAACATTAATCTTACCAAAATTAGTCTTTTAAGATATTTATAATAACTAATATTCTTTCACATATAACAAAATTTCTATTTGTAGATCCATTTTCTATAGTAGCAAACTTCATTAATATTTTCTTTACTGAAAGCTTAAAACAATAAACCCCTTAGAAAATGAGTTGATTGCTTATAGTGAGCTATAAAATCAACTTTGCTTTTCTTTCTTCTCCTGGACATTTCTCTCTAAGCATCTGGGGGTTCTTTCTTAGCTTCTCTGGGGCAAACTCTGGGCTTCATCTCTTAGCTTAGCATAGCCAAACATTTGTCTGCATCTCCAAGCATCTCCAAATGTCAGCAAGCATCTGTGTTGGCTCTTGAGTTCACTTAAGTAATCCAGTGAACCAATCAAGACCCACTCTGAGTGGGCAGGGCCCACACCTCCATGGAAATAATTTAATCAAATGTATTACCCACAGTTGGGTAAGTCACATCTCCATGGAAACACTCAATCAAGAGGTTCCACCCAAAAAGATTGGGTTAAAAGATCATGACTTTTGTGGGAGACATAATATATCAAACCAGCACAATGATCTTCTAGAGACAATAGTAAAATGCAATAAGAAACATTTAATGAACATTCTGAGGAGGTAAAATCCTAAAATCAATAATTGTCTTATCTCTGTTTTGTCTGGGGTTGGATACAATTCCTGCTAGCTGATGTATCAACAAAGCATAGATTACACTGTATTCTTCTTAATACTGCAAAGGCCCCTTTCAGGAGTAGATTGGTTCTTACTTTCCAACGTTCTGCCATTCACATGGGAAAGAATTCTACTATTCCAGTACTGCTCTAGAGTGAGAGAAAATCTGTGTCCATATGTTGGTGGTTGAATCATGTCAACTACTAAATGCATGTTCAAGTCCTAATCCCCAGTCATGTGGGTAGGAATTCATTTGTCAACAGAATTTTTGAAAATGTAGTAAGTAGTTAGGATGTGTTTAAATATTGATGTAGAGTGGACCTTATTGCAATATGACAAACTTTTATAAGCAAAGGAAATTGAACATGGAAATAGAAGCCAGAAGTAAGAGAAACCAGAGAGACTGGAGAAAGCAAGGCCTTGGGAACATCTTGATTTTGGATTGTAAGCCTCCAAAATTGTGAGGCAATAAATTCTTCATTAAGTCAACCAGTGTGTTTTTCTGTCATAGCATTCCTGGCAAACTAAGACAGTTTCTGGTACCAGAAAATGGGATGCTGCTATTAAAATTACTAAAAAATATGGAGGTGTTTTTGGAATTAGGTAATGGTTAGAGCCTAGAAGAATTTTGAGTCACTTAATAGAAAAAGCATAGATTGCCTTGATAAGCCTGTCAGTAGAAATATGAAACTAAATGTGATGATGTTGATGGCTCAGAAAGAAGTAAAGAGAACTTAAAGTTTCTATCATCTTAGAGAATACATATTCATCATGAACAAAATGTTGTTAGAAATATGGGTATTAAAGATGCATCTAATGAGGGCTTAGAAGGAAATGCTGAATGTATTATTGGAAAATGAAGGAAAGGTAATCTTTTTTATAAAATGAAGAAAATTTGATGAAATTGTGTTCTGCTCTCTCATATGGAAGAAGAACTTGTAAACAATGAACTTTGATATTTAAATGAGGACATTTCCAAGCAAAGTAGAGGAAGTTGCAGCATGGTTTATCCTTTTTGCTTATAGTAAAATGAGAGAGGAAATGAATTAAGCTGAGGACTATATTGTTAAGCAAAAAGGAACTAGCATTTGATGGTTTGGAAAATTCTCAGCCTATCCAGATGGAATGATAAGAGACTAGGAGAAATAGTTGTGAGAGAGTCTACCTGAGTTCTGACAGGTGAGTCCCCAGAGAGTTAGGTTCCATTCAAGGTTGTGGTAGAACAGCTATTTTCTAAGGTGATAAGGTGGATGATTCATGGATCCAATCAACTATCTAAGAGGAAGTCAGGAATGGAAGTACAGTTATCTCGAAATGATCTGTTGAAGTTCCTTTTGTCTGATAGATAGCCTAGAACCCATTTGAATTGCACATAAAATCTACAAGGTTTTTGAGACTTTTGTATGAGTAGAAGCAGTGCCATCCTAGACAAAAAAGACAGAGGTTGGATGAAATGACAAAATAATGATTTCTAGGACAAAACTGAGGGAACACAGGTCTTCACTGAAGATGCCTCCTCAGGCCAAGAGGGACGGGCTTCTTCCCTGGCAATTGGAGGATGCAGAACTTCTATCCCAGCATTCAGTGGGAGTGAGCCTTCCACTCCAGCATTCAGGGAGGGTATGTCTGCTACTCTGGTGCTTTGAGAGGGTGGGATCTATGCTCCATAACTCAGGGAGTGCATGGTTGTCATCTGGTACTTGGAGAACATGGGGTCTTCACTCCAGTGTTTGGAGAGGGTGTAGCTACCACTCCAGTGCACAAAGAAACTGCCCTATTGCCCAGAATTTGGGGAGAGTGTGGCCACTACCTTGGTGATCAGAAAAGCCTTTGAGGAGAGCATAGTTACTGCTCAAGCTCTTGAAAAGTGTTGATCTGTCACTCCAATAGAACTGGAGGACAAAGCACTGAGCCACAGATGACTTTCTGACCATGAAATCTCATGGAATTTGTCCTGCTTGGTTATGAAATTGCTTGGGACCCATGAAACCTACTTTGCTTTTAAATTCCCCCTTCTGAACACTGTATGCCAATCCCATATTTTTAAGTATACAATTGTTTTCTAGGTTTCACAGGTCCACAGAGAGAGAGAAATTTTGCTCCAGAACAGACCATATGCATAACTGATTCTGATGAGTCTTTGGACTTGGAATTGTTAGTGAAGTGGCTTTGGATTTTTAGGATATGTTCTAGTTTGCTAATGCTGCCAGAATGCAAAACACCAGAAATGGATTGGCTTTTATAAAAGGGGGTTTATTTGGTTACACAGTTACAGTCTTAAGGCCATAAAGTGTCCAAGGTAATGCATCAGCAATTGGGTATCTTCACTGGAGGATGGTCAATGGCATCCGGAAAACCTCTGTTAGCTGGGAAGGCATGTGGACGGTGTCTGCTCCAAGTTCTGGTTTCAAAATGGCTTTCTGTGAGGATGTTCCTCTCCAGGCTTCAGCTCTTCAAAAATGTCACTCTTAGTTGCTCTTGGGGCCTTTTGCCCTCTCAAAAGTCTGCTTTCAAAGGCTATCTCCAAAATGTCTCTGTAAGCTGAAGCTCCTTTCTACCTCCAGTGTGTTCTTCAAAGTGTCCCTCTTGGCTGTAGCAAGCTCACTCCTCTGTCTGAGCTTATATAGTGCTCCAGTAATTTAATTCAGACCCACTCTGAATGGGGAGGGCAACACCTCCATGGAAATTATCCAATCAAAGTCATTACCCACAGTTGGGTGGGGCACATCTCCATGGAAACACTCAAAGAATTACAATCTAATAAACACTGATACATCTGCCCACACAAGATTACAATAAAAGATAATGGTATTTTGGGGGACATAATACATTAAAACCAGCACAGGATATTAGGATGAGTTCAATTTATTTTGCTTGTGGGAAGTACATGTCTTTTGGAGCCCATGGGGCAGACTACTGGGAATTAACCATGTCCCCCAAAAAGTGGGGACCACTTGATGATGTTATTATTAGTTAAGGTGTTAAAAAACTGAATTATGGTGGGTCTTCAACACCAATTTGGCTGAAGTCCTTATCAGCAATGGAAATAAGACCCAGAAGTAGAAGCCATAATTCAGTGGAAACAGAGAAGCTGTCACAAGGAGCAAAAGACGGACCTGTGATGGACGACTGCTAGAATGGTTCATACTCCAGGAGTACCCTAAACCTGCCAATACATTGATGTTGGACATCTAGCATCCAAAACTGTAAGAAAATAAATTCATGTTTAACCAGTTTGTGGTATTTATAAGATCAACCCTGGCAAACTAAGACAGTATCTAACATTTTAAAAATATTTGCCATATGCCTATTTCTTTTGGGAAAAACCAATACTTATCCAGAATGCTGTTAGAGAAAGAGGGCACACATTACTACTTAGTTTTAGATCTCACAAAACTGGGAGTTCTATAACCAACCAGCTTGCCAATATTAGACCACAAATGTTCATGTTCTCAAAGAATGTCCTCCAATTCCCAATTCTCCATAATTCTGTATGATTTTTTTTCTATTATTGGCTCTTGGTAATCATGTATACACCAAAAGAATTGATTATCCATGTCCTGTTCCTAATCATTTGCTAAGGGCTTCGATTTTTTGTTAGTTTGTTTGAATTTTTCTTTTATTTTCTTTTAGTTTAGTTTTTAGACATCAGGAAGAAATTTACTGGCTGAAGAGACTAAGAAGAGGAGAGAAAGGATAGGTAAAAGTAATTAAGTACACCCTATGGAGAGGACTAAAACAAAAGAAACTTTACAGTAGAGAGACATGAGACATGATGAACACTGCCTCAGCCAGGATATCAAGGTCAATATCAACAATTATAAATCATATTGATGCTAGGTATCTATAGTGATTTGGAACCGTATGTACCCCAAAAATATATGTTCTTAAATTTAATCATTCCTGTGGGGTAAACCCATTTTAAGTGGGACCTTTTGAGGAAGCTACTTCAGCTAAGTTGTGACCCCCTCAATCTGAATGGTTCTTAATCCTATCACTGGATTCCTTTACAAGAAAATTAAATTCAGGTAAAAGAGAAGTCCACAGAAGAAAGAAGCTGAAATCAATGAAATCCAGAAAAGAAGGGAGAGACCAGGAGATGCTGCCACATGCCAAGGATTGGTGGTAGCTGGTTTTCAGGAAGAAAACATTGCCTTGATGATGCCTTGGTTTAGATATTTTCACAGCCTCAAAAAAGCAAACAGATTACCATTGTTTAAGCCAAACTATTTAATGGTATGTGCTTTAAGCACCCTAGGAAACTAAAACAGTACCCTTGATAATATGTAAAGAAAATGACACTTTGTAGTCTTCTTCCCAATAACCCATAACTCCAATCTTATCATGAGAAAAATATGAGACAAATTGCAATATTAGGGGCTGCTAAAAGGTATCTGACAAGTAATCCTCAAAACTGCCATGATCATTAAAAACAAGGAAAGTCTAATAAACTGCCTTAGCCAAGTAGAGCTCAAAAAGATATGCCAACTAAATGTAACATAGTCTACTCCATAGAATCATGGGATTGAAAAAGGATTTTGGGTATAAACTTAGGAAATCTAATTAAACTATAGACTTTAGTTTGAATAATAAAGTATCAATATTTGTTGATTAATTGTAATAAATATATCCTATTAATGTAACATGTTAATATGAGAACTGGAAATGGATATACAGGAAGTTGGTACTATCTTCTCAATTTTTCTATGAATATATTGTTCTAAAAGTTCATTAAAAATTAATTAATTATCTCAAGGAAAATAAATTCAGATAACAAAAAAACTTACCTAATTTAGAGGATTAAAAAATCTTCAAGGAAATTTCTCTGTAAGGAAATGCTCTATGCATAATTTATGCATACTAAGATTTAATTTCATATAAATGACGCTTTTAGGAAAATACCCATGGATGATTTATTTCAGGATATTAAATAATTTGCAAGTAACTTCCTGTGTGCATTCCAGGCTTTCCCACAAGAAATCTCTATAAATGTGAATGTAAAATTCTAACACTCTGTATTATACATGCAGTTAAGAGGAAATTCCCAAAGATTACCATAAAAATAATTTTAAGATTAGTAATGCTGATTTTAAGTCTGAGCTAACTAATTCACTGAGTAGGAGAACAATTAATTTTTTTTTTATGGTAGCATAAACTATTTTAGGGTTCTGAAATCACTTGTGACATAAAAGGAAGTGAATTTTTGATTTGGATTTCTACAACCCTAAGACAGCTTACTCTGTGAATTCAAATTTAACAGTAAGTAGTTCATATGTCCATAAGCAAATAAGAAAGACAACAGTCAACCAATTTCATTCACCTGTATTTTTGTATATGCATATATGTGGTTATTCATTGCTTTGGCAGTAAACAACCACCACCACAACAAAACAAAAAGAATCAGCCTTACATTGGGTACGATTCAAAATACTTGCCCTGCCTTGGTCCCAGGCTGGAAAATGTCAACTGGATATATATATATATTTTGAGTTGGGTAACTTGTGAATATGTAATAGACACCGCCACTGAAGATCAGTTAAGAGAAGATACAAAGAAACATTCTCAGACAGCCAACATAATTTGAAGTGGTAGAGCCCAAATTGTGAAGATAAGCACTTTATAATGGTATCTTTCAAAACTAAATAACTATACTAAGAAGATAACTAGCTAACTACTTTTGCCTTATAATGCCTTGCCTCCATTCCCAGATCATGATAGCAAACTTCCAGAAAAAATAATCCAATTAAACTACACATAGTGAAAAACTACAAACACTTAAGCATATTGAATTTCATCATATCTTATTTAGTCTAAAATAACACTTGATTCATTAGTTCATTAGATATTTAGATCAATAAGGACTCATAAATTAACATCTGAATTATCTTTTACCTGGAAATCAATTTTTAGAGACATCATGAAACTGGTCTTTCTTGGTAAAGCTAGTTTACCTAAGATTCCTCTTTAGTAAGGAAATTTAAAACAAAATTTGTGGATAGTTTTTAAA
Organism: Choloepus didactylus; assembly: GCF_015220235.1. Lineage (NCBI taxonomy): Eukaryota > Metazoa > Chordata > Mammalia > Pilosa > Megalonychidae > Choloepus > Choloepus didactylus. Next base: position 66,281,456 of record NC_051309.1, read on the forward strand.
AGTTCAGATCAGTGGGAAGAAATAATCATTGAATATCCTAACTGAACATTTTAAAATACAGAATAAAAATTATTATAATGGGTAAGCAACTTGTACTTTTAGCAAGCTAAGTGATTTCTATGGTGTGTAATAAAATGAAATATCTTATCATCTTATTCAATTCCATTACAAATCACTTATCTAATGGTTGACTATTATGGGACACTGAAGCTGGTGTTCTGCACAGATTGAGAAAAAGTCTCAATGGATGATTTCTTTCAAGATAGTAAATCATTAAGGAAGTAAACCTGTATCTTCCTGGCTTATTACTGCAAATATTCTACCTTCCTATAGAGTCATATATACTCACAAAGCATGTTCACATGAAAGGTAAAGCAGATATTTTGTCTTTTAAATCAACTCTTTTCATTCATTTTCCTTTTTTATATGAGACATTTTAAGTGCTTCATGAGGAGTTAGTGCTGTATTTTTCAACTCTTTTCATCTGTTTCTTTTTGTTCTGCTGTTTTTTACTTATTTATATCACATGTATGATAACCAAGAAACATTCTGTGATACAAAATGATTCAGTCATGAAGACGAGTCAGTTTCTTCTTATTTGTTCTTAAATATATGCACATCAGTCTCCATACTCAGAAAACAAATATCACATGGAATTTAATTTAGAGTAAGAAGCTGGCATTTTTATTGAAAATATATGGTCTCTTGGTGTCAGTAAAATAGTTTACATGTTCTTGAAAATTTTTCATAGCATCTTCTTGTTACAATCTAAGTGAAATGTACTATAAAAATAAATGTGTTTTGTAATATTGTGCAATTTGGCAGTGTGGAGTTGATACCATTTAATTTAAATCAGGAGATTTACTGCTAGCCTGAGGGGTTTTGAAATTGGCTTATTTATCAGCTTTATTTTCTGTCAAATTGTAATCATTATCTTTTTTTCTGATGGTAGTTCCAAAAGAATATTGACTGTCCTAGGCATTAACTATACAGAAAATCTCATACTTTCTCATTGACCAGATGATTTTTTAAAGAATATGGATTTCCTGAGAAGAATAGCATTGCATAAGTACTTTATAAAATTTCTTTGTATGCTCTCTGTCTTTGAGATCTTTTCAGCTTGGCTTTTTATAGGCAGAAAAAGCCTTTGTCCATATTTCTCACTTACATAGTGCCATATACCAAATAGGAGGATATGTTAGCCTTTACTGGGGAAAGTAGAGGTGGTTGATGTTTGCATTTCTAAATATAAGCCCTCATGATAGTGTATCAAGATTCTAAGTAACTTAATCAAAAAAGGAGGTTTTTTTGAAATCATATTTAAACTCATTATTAAATGTGGAGAGCCTAACCAGACAAGAAGCAAAGAGTGCAAGTTACAGTCAAATTTTTGATGCAGAAATGATATAGCTAGCAAATGGTAGCTTGTTCTGTGACTACTGAACATGGTTCTTCCCTATTGCTGAGTCCCAGACACTTATTTTAGCACCCCGAGACTCTTTTACTACAGAATATTCATCTTCCTGATACTATGACTTTGAGTCACTTTGTAAATACTCAATTTAACAATTGTTTTAATAGTCATTATTTCTATTAGATAACAAAGGCAATAGGTATAATCGCTTGTACACACATCTGGGTTATGACAGCCTTTCCTTGCTCTGGGTCCCATTTCAAGCCTAGCAGGATTTCTAAATGTGTAAAAGCAAAATATCTCATTGCTGCATGTACTGCATTTAAAATCCTGAGAGGTTCCTTAAGTAAGGACTTAATGAAAAAAAAAAAGTGTCTAGGTGTGGAAAGCCGCCTCCCGAATCGGGCCTAGCGTATGCGCTGCAGCCTGCTCTAGAGTTACCCCCGCCCATCGAGTGAGCCAAGATGGCGCCTGCATCCTGTTTCCGCATAGTGACGCATGTATCCGCCACCCGCTCCTACCAATCGAAATCCTGTATACGCGATACTAGCCTAGAAGCTTATTGGTTGTTAATTGTGTATAAAAGGTCTTACCCGGACGGGGTAGGGTGAGACAGCCCACAAGGAGCCGTGCCTGACGGCCACATCGAGGCTGCTCTCCCACGAGGCGCCGTGCCCCGTGTGGGAACCAGTAACACAGAATGTTCATCTAGCTGTAGTAAAGGGCTTGCTTTCACAACTGCCGTGTGGTTCGAGTCGTGATTCATGACCAGGTTAGTTCGCGCAGTCTGCATCACTCTCTCTCCTTCCCTGTTTCCCCTCGCCGGCCGGGAACCGGGGACCCAGCGGGGCAGCGCCGGACAAGTGGTGGCCCGTACGGGGAAGCTCCTCCTCCTGCCTCGCTCTCGACGGTCCCTCTGTGAGGAGAGCAGCGCTGCGCATCGAGCTTACGGCGGACTTCCCGCGCCTGATCAACGCGAGAAGGTGAGTGCGTCTTATTACATGATAGTTAGGGCCCGTGGGTTTTCAGGTGACCCCGGGGGACTCGGAAGAGCTCTCCGAGTGACTGAAGTATAGTGCCGACTGCAATCATGGGGCAGTCCGGAAGTTCACCTCTCTTAGCTCCCTTAAAGAACCTTTTGAAACAACGGGGTATCTCGGTCAGGAAAAGCTCCCTTCAGCGTTTTCTTGATGATGTTGATACTTTTGCCCCTTGGTTTGCCTGCACCGGCAGCCTTAGCCTACCCTCTTGGATGAAGCTCGGTCGCGACATAGACCGAGCGCGCCAGACGGGCGTGTGTATGGACCCGATTCTAGTACCCATATGGGAGACCGTCCGTGCGGTCCTTGAACTAGAATCGGCTACCGGCCTAAGCCCGTCCTCTGTCTTGCAAGAAGCACGGTGCGCGCTCCAAGAAACCCAGTCAGTTTCGTCAGCGGACGGCTCCTGTAAGGGCAAACCGCCGGAGTCCAGTGACTCTGACTCAGAGTCAGATAGCGATACTGACGAGAAGGCGGAAGCATCCCCGCTAATTGAGTGGGAGGAGCCTCCCACCACACCCGTGCGGCCTTCCGCCCCGCCAATGTCTACCGCTGCACCCCCAGGGACACCCCAGCTCCCAACTGACGCCTTGGGCGGTCCCACCAAAGGACCTTGCCGAGAGCTCCCTCTAGTGGCCATGCCCAGTAAATGTAATTATCCTTTGCTGCCAGACCCGGAAACCCCGATGGGTCGGTCAGGGGAGGGGCAACCTTTGCCGTACCCCCCGCCCGAGTATACAGGCCCTCAGGACCCTTTGCCATTAGGTAGTGGTGGGAGACATTTCTGGAGATGGAACCCTTTCACAACATTTAGACCTTTTGGCATGCTGGGTGGCTACCAGCCACTTGAGCCGCAGCCAGTCTCAGAAATGTACCCGGTTATTATCAATCCCCAAGGTGGCAATCGGCACGAATCATATGATTACAAACTATTGAGGGAATTGAGGCAGGCCGTCCATCACTATGGCCCCAATGCCCCTGAAAAAATCCAAATGACTGACATTACCACTTTCCTGGGGGCGAAAGTCGCACCCACTCATGTTTCCCCCCAAAAGGTGTCTCTCAGGCTAGACAATATACACACTCTCAATGATCTACAAAAACTCATGGGGGATATCAATTGGATCCGTCCATACCTAAAAATACCCAATGTCAAACTAACACCTTTGTTCGACCTGTTGAAGGGGGATTCTAATATAAACTCACCTCGAAGCTTCACTCCAGAGGCAAGGCGAGCACTATGCCAGGTGGAACAGGCGCTCAGTGGCGCTGCATTGAAGAGAATAGACCCTGATGAGCCTTTTGAAGCCTGCGTGCTGCCGACAGAATTACAGCCCACTGCGGTACTGTGGCAGCGGGGGCCGCTGCTCTGGGTCCACCCTGGAGTTTCCCCCAAAAAAGTCCTAGAGCACTATCCTACAGCGGTTGCAGACTTGGCCCTAGAATGCATTAAAAGGGCTGTGCAGCATTTCGGTCAGCAGCCCAAAAATCTCAGGGTGCCTTATTCTTCCCAGCAGCTTGAGATACTCACCGGATGCATAGATCAATGGGCCATTCTCCGGTGTACATTTCTTGGTCCCATTAACAATCAGTTCCCTAAGGCTCCTCTCTTGCAGTTTGTCACCCGGCACCCAGTGATTTTTCCCAAAGTAACCTCTCCTAGGCCACTAGCAGGCGCCCCCACCGTATACACGGACGGCTCCAGCTCTGGAACAGGGGCGTATTGTGTGGAGGGGGACACTCCTAAAACAGTGCTCTTCCAACCACAAAAGCCTCAATGGGTAGAACTGCAGGTTATCATTGCAGTCCTGGAAAGCCTTTCCGAGCCCTTAAATGTCGTCTCGGATTCTGCTTATGTTGTGAACTCTGTACAAATTTTAGAAACGGTGGGCATTGTTAAACATTCCTCTACAGTAAGGACGTTCTTTGCCAAACTACAGGAGGTTATATGGACCAGGCAACACCCTTTTTACATAACCCATATTAGAGCCCACACAGGTTTGCCTGGCCCTATGGCCCAGGGGAACCATAGCGCAGATGTAGCCACTCGACAGCTGCACATCTTTCCGACGCTGGTACCGTATCAACAAGCCCGAGAATTCCATGCCAAGTTTCACATCAACGCAGGTACCCTAGCTAAGCGGTTCAGCATACCACGTGCAGCTGCTCGAGATATTGTCCGAGCCTGCAACAATTGTGCAGAGCAGAGAGCAGTCCCCTCGGTTGGGGTCAACCCTAGGGGTCTCACCCCAGGGAATACTTGGCAGATGGATGTCACTCATCATTCAGAGTATGGTAAGATCAAGTACTTACATGTGTCGGTGGACACATGCTCCCAAGTTTTATTTGCCTCTGCTGAACCAGGAGAAAGAGTCTCCCACGTCATTGCACACTGCCTTGCTGCATGGGCAGCTTGGGGTAAGCCAAAGACGTTAAAGACGGATAACGGGCCTGCCTACACTAGTAAATCCTTCCAAAAATTTTGTGACAACATGGATGTCCAATTAAAACATGGCATCCCCTATAACCCTCAGGGGCAAGGAATCATTGAAAGAGCGCACAGATCTCTCAAAGACTTGCTTAAAAAACAGAAAGAGGGTATAGGCCACGGCCTGTCCCCAAAAGCTCGACTGTCTGTAGCCTTGCTCACATATAATTTTTTAAACGAAAATTCACAAGGAATGACACCTGCCCTGCAACACACCACCCCGAGTCCTCCACATAGAGGTCTAGTCCGTTGGAAGGATGTCCTGTCGGGGCAGTGGAAAGGCCCTGACCCGGTGCTCAGCTGGGCCAGAGGCTCTGTTTGTGTTTTTCCCCAGGAACCAGGACGTCAACCAGTGTGGGTTCCGGAAAGACTGGTGAGAACCGTGACATCACCTGAAGAAGCCAAGGAACAGCTGTCAGAAACGCCAACGAATATACAACCTGAACCATTAGACCAAGCCTCCGACCCTGCTGATGATGGCGACGACCGACAAGACGATAATAGTAGGACTGACCACCCCGCGGTTGCCCAAAAAGAGGATCGGTAACTCTGTTCTTTGCTCTCCTATAGCAATCCTTCTCACCAATGACACACTGATCCTCTCTTTTGCTAACCTCTCTGTCAAGGTTGTCAACACCACAGTTGCGGCGAATGCTACTTGTGAAACTGGTAATGGCGAGTTAAGTAAGGGAGTCTTGCTTGAATTTCTTAACGTTACAGGGAAGAGCCGCCAGTCTTGTGAAGGGATCTTGAGTAAAAAGGAGACTCAAAGGTGCCTTTTCCTTCCAGGGCTTGCTCCTACAGTCTGCAACCGTTCCAAAGACCCGGATGCCTCGCCGCCCCGCTATCCTAGTGTATCGCCCAAGTTATGTCTGGCTCCCCGTCAAGGCAACCGACTGGGTTGGCCCTGTTTCTCAAGTTGTTTCACTTAACAATATCCCCTTCTCTAAGTCTAGGCGTCCAAGAGGCATAAAAGAATGGCTATCGAATGCTGCCAGTGTAGCTTCCTCTTTGTTTGTCCCAACGATCGGGCAGGCTGTGCTACAAGCATGGACAGATCGGCAGCTCGCCATAACGATGGAAACGGTAAATGGCTTGGTCAACCTTACCCGAGACGTGTTACGCCGCCACAATCAGATGCTGAACTTAAATTTCCAGGCCATTCAGAAACTCCAAGCGGAGATAGATGAACTTGGACTGGAAACAGATGGACTCTGGAGAGTGCTTCAGCAAATATGTGACACCCGGTGGCTTACGGTTAAACTCTGTGTCACTCCTGTCAGGGCCAACGTGACCGGAAGCATTTCCAGAGTCTCTGATTGGCTGAAAAGGTCATATTTTCCTGAATTTGTTAATCTCTCCCAACAGGTGGAATCTAGTTTAGACACAATTGGGGGGATCAAGTTAAAACCCGTTAAAGTCGATCTCTCCGGGTTAGGTGAGGTTCTACAGAAACTATTGCACAGTGTTTCTTCCTGGTTCTCTTGGCCCAATTTAACTAATTGGATCCTCATTGCAGTGGGATTATTGGTGGGATTAGTCGTTGTTAAATGTTTGCTAGAACGCCTGTTTCAAGCGCAGCAGCAATTGCGTGTTACCACTATGATTGCTATGACTCCCACCTCTGTTACCCCTGATAGTGACCGATTTATTAACCATACCCCTTCCTGGTCGCCTCAGGTGGGGCGCTTTGGAGCAAAATTTGTAGCGAATCGCATGGCTGTTTCTCGGGTGTAAAAGGCGACACCAGTAGTCATAATTTTGTCTCAGGTGGGTCTCTAGGGCAGAGTCCTAGTTGTGGCCAGACTGGACCCTAGCCATTGCACAGAGACACCTAGTGACACCCCCGACTCTGGTTACTGCTGTTCCTGCCCCCGTCGTTGTTCCCCAGTTGCCAGGCAAAGCACTGCAGGGAGAGTCACGTTGTTTCCAGCTTACGGACTCTCCGGTCTCCATATGACGTGAGCATTCTGGTTGGTGCTAGAGGCTCCGCCGCTGGATGGCTGAGGCCTAGTCCAGACTCCCCAAAGCACCAAAGAGGTTGTGAACCATTTGGGTTCACGGGAGCACGCTCATCACTGGAGACACTGGGTCAAAAATAAATAAGAAAGGGGGAGATGTGGAAAGCCGCCTCCCGAATCGGGCCTAGCGTATGCGCTGCAGCCTGCTCTAGAGTTACCCCCGCCCATCGAGTGAGCCAAGATGGCGCCTGCATCCTGTTTCCGCATAGTGACGCATGTATCCGCCACCCGCTCCTACCAATCGAAATCCTGTATATGCGATACTAGCCTAGAAGCTTATTGGTTGTTAATTGTGTATAAAAGGTCTTACCCGGACGGGGTAGGGTGAGACAGCCCACAAGGAGCCGTGCCTGACGGCCACATCGAGGCTGCTCTCCCACGAGGCGCCGTGCCCCGTGTGGGAACCAGTAACACAGAATGTTCATCTAGCTGTAGTAAAGGGCTTGCTTTCACAACTGCCGTGTGGTTCGAGTCGTGATTCATGACCAGGTTAGTTCGCGCAGTCTGCATCTCTCTCTCTCCTTCCCTGTTTCCCCTCGCCGGCCGGGAACCGGGGACCCAGCGGGGCAGCGCCGGACATCTAGGCCTTCTTATATTTATTTGACATCTGAGATTTAATTCAAAATACTAACAGTAATATATGATTAAATAAAATACTGAAACAATGGATAAGGAGAACAGAATGCATTAAATTCCCCATTTTATTTCTTTTTGTATGAGACATTTTATTTCTTTTTATGAGTACTTATCTACATTATAAGGCAATTGATCACAGAGGAGAGTGAATTTAGACATTAGATTGGAAAATATTTTTATAATATACTTAAATAAGGTAAGTTTATCTTTTGCTTTATGTTTCTTTCTGTTTCATTTCTTTTCTAATACATGCTCTGAAAATTTCTCCATAACAAAAATGAATAATATGAGAATTCTTCAATTTAGAAATTTTAATCATTTTTTCTCAAAAAAAGTTCAATATCTTAATTGTTGTCTATTACTATAGATAACAATCTTATTCTGAGAAAACTATTCTAGAATGGAGTTTATATTTTTGGCTTATTTTAAGATATGTATTAAACCTAATCAAAATTTCTGTATACAACTGCAATAGTTTTCTAGAATGTGCTCAGTGAGCTGTTCTGTTCATCTTTATCTATTCTGTGTTTATGATTTACTTTCCAACCAATGGAAAATGATTGTTTCCCAAATTTGTGAGGATATTATTGGAATCTACGAAATTGTCCCACATGAAACTAATGCCCCTAGAAAGAAATGTTATATATAAAAAAATCACTGACCAGAAAAATTCCTCTCATAATAGTGTTGCCATGTAAATGAAACTTGATTTTATAAATGGGCATTTCTGGCTAATAATTCAACAGTATTTTGTTCTTTCTATTGGATGAAAATCTATCAACTATTTTATGGTTCATTATGAGTGGAAACTCCAACTTTTTCACTCATGGTCATTAATCCAAACATTTATTCTTGTGGACTTCCACTTAAAATTTCCATTTTTCTTTTCTTTCTATAATATCTGGGAATTCCCTTTAAAAGTACCAGTTTTTGGGTTAAGAGACACATTAACATATTATCACTTGAAGATGAATCATTTTATGTGAAAGAAGGTAGCAGACTCCATCTCTCTGTTCCTGCAAGAAGTTCTTTATTGGCTTTTTAGCACAGGATTATATAGCATAAGCATTCTTTGGGCTACATAATTGTTTTCCCATTTCCACAGGCAACCGCGTTTGTTCTAAAATCACAAGACTAGCATATTTACAATGTTTGGGTGCAAGCTTGAGGACAGTAGTAGTCTCAGGGAATGATCTCTTCTGAACCAGGGGGGAAAGCAGGGGCATGAAAGAAGCCCGGCATCATTCTCTAGCTTAATTGCCTGCCTTCAGGCACACAATGCTTAGGGGGCAGCCTCCCTGACTAACTTGCCAAGCCAGGGAACCTTCCATGCCTCCAAAATTTTATACAAATAAGGGCAATATGCTATAGTGGTTATGAGCACTATAAACCAACTCTATATCCTCATTTATCACTTACTAATATTATGTCCTTTCTAAACCTTGTTTACCTCAAGTGTAATTGTGAGAACAAAGTACTTAATTACCAGGCTAGTGGGTTTCCCTAAGGGACTGGTTGAGTTGAAGTTCCTGCTAGGTTAATGTCACCAAAATTTCATACCCTATGAGTCAATGTGTTAGGGAGATATCTTAAAATATACATCCAAATAAATACTCCTGGAAAATCTTGTTCTGCTATAATAAGACTCATTAGCTCCCACATGTGAGAAGTGATAAAACTGAGGAGTTTGGATTGCTGATGTACTTTTCTACTGAACAGGCTCTTTGCTGGCCATTACTGGAAAAAAAAAAAAAGAAAAAGAAAAACTACCTATTCACACTTTCTTTCACTAGTCTGCAAGCACAGCTTACATCATGGTAAGGAATATCAGAAATAGACCCACAAATTAATCCATTCATATTCAACATTCATATGTTGAACTTTGTACATTTCATGTGTCTATAAATCATATTTTATGGTATTATTATCTTTCCCATCCTTTCTAGACCATGCATTCTCATTATGATTCTCAATATGATTCCTGTTTTTCTAGAGCAAAATGAAACGTAATTTTACTTGGCCAGATCTAGTAAAATGATACTGTTTCAATTAGAATTTTCTAACAACAGAGCATGAGAAACATGCCAATTCTGCTGATCAAGACTAGCTGTTAGGGAATAATTGACTCTTTCCAATGTAGAAATCTTAATTTCTTTTTTTTTCCAGATTTCTGATATAAACATTCTCCTTGAATAATAGCTTTGGTATTAACTGGTAATCCCATGTAACTTGCTTACTTCTCTGCTTTCTATCACAAACTGAGCTTTTCAATTTACTTTTTGAATACTTTGGTAGAGACCACTTTTGTCTTATAGTATCTGTTCTCTTACTTCATTCTTTTATTAAAAAATACTCCCAAATCCCCAGTGCTGGTTCTTTCAGACATATGGCTGCTTAGCTAAGAACCATATGTCCAAGATTTTCTTACCTAGGTACAGCTACGGGTCAAGGTTTGACACATGGTAAATGATAATAATGTATACAACTTTTGCTTTATGTTCTGAAAGATGGAATTCCTTGCCCCCCTGCCCACTCTACTCTCCCCACCCCCACCTGCTACGTACTTTCTTTTCTCTTACTTATAGGAATAAAAACTTGTTGTAGCACAGATTTCTGCCAACTACACAGATGAAAAATACCGTAAGCAGTAGTAGATCAACAATATGGAAGAGTTCCTGGATGATGACATAGAGCAGAGCCATGGCACCAGATTATTTCATGAAAAAATAATTAATACTTTATTTTGGATAATTGAGTTTGTTAGGTATCCTAGTTATTGATGTTTTCTTTGTCTCTTCTTATCCACTTTCTAAATGTGGTTTGTTGGATTGGTTGGCTATATATTTACTTTATTGCACTTGTAGTTTCTCTAGGATGATTTTTATTGCCTGGTATGATGTTTATTGTCAGTAATGTCTTTTTATGATTTTAATAATTATGATTCTAATATTTTATTATTATAGATAATGTGTTATATAGGGTTTTGGAACATAAGGTCTATTCAATTGAAATATCCAATTTTATTACCAAATATTGTTTTTGCATGCTTATTCTGCATTTATTTAAAAGATTCTATGATTTCACCTTCTATCTATTAAGAGAATTAAGGACCTTTATATACTTTCTGACATTACTAAATTATTTTTCTAACAGCTTTGCCAAGATATGGTTACATTCTATAAAATTCACTTTTTAAAATGTATAAAATAGTTTTCAGTGTATTCATGGAGTTGTGCTGTCAAACTCCAGAACCTTTATTTCACCACCCAAATAAACAACATATCTTTTAGCAATCACTCCCCATTTCCCTCTCCTCTCAGCCCCTGTCAACCATTAATCTAGTCTCTGTCTTTATCAATTTGCCTGCCATGGTAATTTCATATAAATGCAGTAATACAATTTGTGACCTTTTGTGTATGGACCATAGTATTATCAAGATTTAGCTACTTTATAGCATGTATCAAAACTTCATATTTTTTGGCCAAATAATATTCTGTTGTATACATATATATATTACATTTATTTAGTCATTCATAATTTGATGGACATTTAGGCTGTTTCCATTTTTTGGTTATTATGAATAATGTTGCTATGAATATTCCTGTACAAGTTTTGTGTTACTGTAAAGTTTCAATTCCCCTGTGTATATATTTTAATTTTCCTGTGTCTATATCAGGAATAGAATTGCTGAGCTGTATGGTGATTCTAGGTTGAACTATTTGAGGAACATCAAGACTGTTTTCCAAAGTAGTGTCACCATTTAATATTCTCACTAGCAATGAATGACAGTTTTAATTTCTCCACTTCCTCTCTAATATTTGTCACTGTCTTCTTTTTTTAATAGCCATGCTAAAGTGGGTGTGAAGTGGTATTTCATGGTGGTTTTGAGTTACAATTTCCTAATAACTAATGAAATTAAGTATCTTTTCATGTGTTCATTCATCATTTATCTTTTCTGAAGAAATGTGTATTCAAGACTTTTACCCATTTTTAATAGATTGGTTTGTCTTTATTGTTGAGCTCTAAATGTTCTTCATATATTCTGGACAATTCTCTTATCAAGTATATGGTTTGAAAATGTTCCCTTCAACACCTTCTTGATGATGTTCTTTGAAATACAATTTTCATTTAATTTTCATGAAACCCAAATTATCTATTTTTTTTTCTTTTTCAGTACTTTGTGTTTCATATCTAAGAAACCATTATCTAACCCAAGGTCATGAATATTTACCTCTGTTGTCTTCTAATATTTTTATAGTTTTAGCTCTCAAATTTAGGTCTATCATTCATTTTGAGTTACTTTTTGAATATAGTGCAATGTAGGACTCAAATATTATTATTTTGTAAATGGATATCCAATTGTTCCAGCACTGTTTGTTGAAAAGACTATCATTTCCCCATTGAAATATCTTGGCACTGTTTTCAAAAATTAATTCACCATAAATGTAAGTGATTTTTTTCTAGGCTGTCAATTGTATTCCATTTCTATATTTCTGTCCTTCTGCCAATAGTACACAGTGTTGATTATTATAACACTGGAGTAAGTTGTAACCTTATTTTTTGTAAATTGCTGATTTTAAGGATTATGTTCATGATTTTTTAACCAAGGTTTATGAGTAACATTATTCTGTTCATTTATTTTCCTGAATTGTTCCTGTAGATTTTGGTATCAAAATTTAAACAACATTGTAGAATGAACTATATACCATTTCATTTTTTATATTCTTGAATCTTTTTAAATTACATAGGAATTTCAGTTTTTTGTTGCTACAATGGAAAAATCTCAGTGGATTAACATAGTTCAAGTTTAATTCCATTTTCATAGATTAATATGGGACAATAAAATATATTGAGAAACTCTCTTAAAAACATTACTAAAGTTTTGATTTGAGCTATTAAAGACCTGATACATTCATTTCAATGAGAAAGATATACCCAAGCTTTGGCAAATTTTAAAGGGTCACACGTAGAAGAGTAATACATCACTTCCCCATATATTTCAGAGGCCAGAAGCAATCAAATGTTTTAGCCTAAATGCAAGGAAATCTAGGAAATAAAATATTCTGTTGTAAACAGGAAGAAAGGAGATCATTGAGCATCTAGGTATTCTCCATACTAGAGTTTTCACAAACACACATGCAAAAATCCTTGCAAAACATCTGCAAACCAAATAGAGAAATTTACACAATGATAATTCATCATGACCAAATGCATGCTACAACCAGAATACAAGATTGGTTTAATATTCCAAAATAATTACATTAATATAAGTGGAAAAATATACAAGCATGTCAGTAGAAACAGAATGGATATTTCATAAAATTCTAATCCCATTCAAGATAAACATTCTCAGAAAACTGATAACTGGCATTTATTAGGAGAAAAACTCTCAAACTAGCGTCATATCTAATGTTGAAGACAAATTGTTTTGCCTGTAAAATCTGGAACAAGGAAAGTATATTTACTCTTCTTGCTTCTATTCCATGTGGTAGTGGAGAACCTACCTATTACAGTCAGGTAAGCAAAGGAAGATATATAAATCAGAATAGAATGCTAAATGGTGCCTCTTTTCAGATAATATAAATGTGATATAGAAAATCCTTAGAAATAATTAAGATAACTTACTACTAACAAAGGCATTTAGCAAGGACATAAAATTGATATAAAAATACAACACACTTGGTCATAACAAAAATATTGGAAAATGAAAATTTTAAAATCCATTTAGAATGACATAAGAATAAACTACTTATTAATATTCTAACAGTGAATTGTGCAACATTTCTAGATACAAAATATAAAATGTGTCTAAACTACATCAAAGAAGACTTTAATGTATAGAAAGATATACTACATTAATGGCTTCAAAAACTCAATTTTGTAAATTCTCCCCAAGTTGACCTATAAGTTCAAGGCAATATGAGATATATCACCAGTCAGCTTTGCAATAAAAATTTACAAGTTGGTACTAAATTTCTTATGGAAATTTAGAGACTCTATAATGCACACAACTCTGTTGTAAAGGGAAATATTGAAAGAAAACAAACAAACAAACACTTATACTACCGGATGGCAAGAACTACTATAAAGTTATTGTGATTAAGTAGTGTAGTACCGGTCCATAGCAACTATTGTTCTTTATTCCATAGAATTTGACTTTCTCAAAATGCCATATAAAAGGATAGTGGGAAAAATAGCCCTAAAATAGATGTGCATTTATACTCATTTGATTTTTGACAAAAGTGATGAATTAATCCAATTTGAAAGGGGAGGTCATTTTAACAAACTGTGTTGGATCAACTGGATATCCACCATTAATAAAATGACCCTTGAGTCTTAGTCTTCATCACACTATAAACAGGAAAGAATTTGAGAAGGATCAGAAACCCGAACATAAAGCTAAAACTAAGGAACTTTCAGCAGTATAGAAATAATAGAGTGAGAGAGTAAAAAAGAAAGAGAGGGAGAGAGAAAGAGAGAATACGAGCAAGAGATTGAAAGAGAGCTTTTTCAAGATATCTACCAGACCTGGAGGTAGGCAAAATTTCTTAGAAATCACAAAAATTATATCTCAATGCTAATAGATCTTTGTCTGGGACAGATGACCAGGTAATTTTTTGCTTCTCTCCTATAGATTCCTGTTGCTTGTTACATGAGGATTTTGGTGAAAGCAGGGGTGGCTCCCTTTCTTTCCTTCAGGAAAAAATAAAGGGGGGTTTTTTTCTTCTATCTTTTGGTCAGGTGCAGTTAGCTTTGGTATATTTGATCTAGGATAAATTTTTCTTTTCTTTTCTTTCTTTTTTTTCTTATTACTTCCTTCTTAGTGGACAATGGCTATTACTTGTAACTAGAGTAGCGGGTCTTTGCCTGGATATTGGTGGCAGGAAGTTGTATAGTCCTTTCCTCAGTGGCTTAAAACTTTTATTTTCTGCTCCAAATCTTAATCAAGAGATCCATGGAGGCTTATGGAAGAGCTTGCCAGTGATTTCGGACTTTTTTGTGCCCAAGTCACCCAGGATACTAAAACATCATTCTAGTTCACAGTGAGCATCTAAAATGTCTTAAAATTTTAACAACTTTTTACCTGACTTTGTGGTGACTGTGCTTTCCTCCATCGATCTGCCAACAATGCAGGAGTCAATGTTTCCTGTTTTACCTCAGGGGAAATTATCATTCTTTGGTATTCATTGACTAAGTTGACTTACAAACTCACAAATCTGATGTGCTCAAGGAAAGCATTTTGAGAATGATGGTTTTGTGGTTAGGATTGGGCAACATTCTCTTGAAACTTTCTACATCACAAACAATTTAAATTCTGATATTATTTTAAATGGTTGCTTTTTGGTATTGTTTTTATGTAGTTTTACTAAATATTTTAAAAATTTGAGGTAAAATATATATTATCAAATTGATGCTTTGTGGTACAAATTTCTATGAATTTTGAAAATGCATATAGTTGTGTGATCAGCAATATGAAAAACATAAATAGAAAAATTAAATCACTCCCTCAAAAATGCCCTCAAACTCCTTGGTAGCCCACCCTTCCACTTACCTTCAAGCCATAGCAACTACTGTTCTTTATTCTCTAGAATTTCACTTTCTCAAAAATGCCATATAAAAGGTACCATACAGTATGTTATCTTTTGAATCTGGCTCTTGTCATGTGTCATAATACTTTGAAGAGGCATCCATCATCTTTTAAGGTACTTATTTGCCACTCATACTAGCCCATTTTACACTTGGTTGGTTTCTCTTATTAATGAGTAGTAAACCTATTTCATATGTTCTAAGAGAAATCCTTTAGTAGATACATGATTTGCAACTATTTTCTCCCAGTCTGTAGCTGGTTCTTTCACTTTTTTTTATCTTCATTTTATTGAGATATATTCACATACCACGCAGTCATACAAGACAAATCGTACTTTCGATTGTTCACAGTACCATTACATAGTTGTACATTCATCACCTAAATCAATCCCTGACACCTTCATTAGCACACACACAAAAATAACAAGAATAATAATTAAAGTGAAAAAGAGCAATTAAAGTAAAAAAGAACACTGGGTACCTTTGTCTGTCTGTTTGTTTGTTTCCTTCCCCTATTTTTCTACTCATCCATCCATAAACAAGACAAAGTGGAGTGTGGTCCTTATGGCTTTCCCAATCCCATTGTCACCCCTCATAAGCTACATTTTTATACAATTGTCTTCGAGATTCATGGGTTCTGGGTTGTAGTTTGATAGTTTCAGGTATCTACCACCAACTACCCCAATTCTTTGGAACCTAAAAAGGGTTGTGTAAATTGTGCGTAAGAGTGCCCACCAGAGTGACCTCTCGGCTCCTTTTGGAATCTCTCTGCCACTGAAGCTTATTTCATTTCCTTTCACATCCCCCTTTTGGTCAAGAAGATGTTCTCCGTCCCACGATGCCAGGTCTACATTCCTCCCTGGGAGTCATATTCCACGTTGCTGGGGAGATTCACTCCCCTGGGTGTCTCATCCCATGTAGTGGGGAGGGCAGTGATTTCACCTTTCAAGTTGGCTTAGCTAGAGAGAGAGGGCCACATCTGAGCAACAAAGAGGCATTCGGGAGGAGGCTCTTAGGCACAATTATAGGAAGGCCTAGGCTCTCCTTTGCAGCAACCGTCTTCCCAAGGGTAAAACCTATGGTAGAGGGCTCAACCCATCAAGCCACCAGTCCCGTATGTCTGTGGTCATGTTAGCAACCATCGAGGTGGGGTAGGCCAATACCCCTGCATTCTCCACAGGCTCCTCAAGGGGGCTCTACATATTTTTTTTCCTTGTTTTTTTTTTTTTTTTAAATTAACTGTATGAAAAAAAAAATTAAAAAAACAAAACAAAAAAAAAAACATACAATAAAAGAACATTTCAAAGAGACCATAACAAGGGAGTAAGAAAAAGACAACTAACCTAACATAACTACTTTACTTCCAACATGTTCCTACTGTATCCCAGGAAAGTTACCTAATATAGCAACATTTCTGTGAACTTGTTCCTACTATATCCATCAGAAATTAACAGACCATAGTCATTCCTGGACATCCCCAGCACGTTAAAAAGCTTATCTGTTCTTCTTGGATTATTGTTCCCCCTTCCTTAATTGCTCTCTATTGCTAGTTCCCCTATATTCTACATTATAAACCATTTGTTTTACATTTTCCAAAGTTCACATTAGTGGTAGCATATAATATTTCTCTTTTTGTGCCTGGCTTATTTTGCTCAGCATTATGTCTTCAAGGTTCATCCATGTTGTCATATGTTTCACAACATTGTTCCTGCTTACTGCCATGTAGTATTCCATCGTGTGTATATACCACATTTTATTTATCCACTCATCTGTTGAAGGACATTTGGGTTGTTTCCATCTCTTGGCAATTGTGAATAATGCTGCTATGAACATTCATATGCAGATATCTGTTCGTGTCACTGCTTTCCGATCTTCCGGGTATATACTGAGAAGTGCAATCGCTGGATCGAATGGTAACTCTATATCTAGTTTTCTAAGGAACTGCCAGACTGACTTCCAGAGTGGCTGAACCATTATACAGTCCCACCAACAATGAATAAGAGTTCCAATTTCTCCACATCCCCTCCAGCATTTGTAGTTTCCTGTTTGTTTAATGGCAGCCATTCTAATCGGTGTTAGATGGTATCTCATTGTGGTCTTGATTTGCATCTCTCTAATAGCTAGTGAAGCTGAACATTTTTTCATGTGTTTCTTGGCCATTTGCATTTCCTCTTCAGAGAACTGTCTTTTCATATCTTTTGCCCATTTTATAATTGGGCTGTCTGTACTATTGTCATTGAGTTGTAGGATTTCTTTATATATGCAAGAAATCAGTTTTTTGTCAGATACCTGGTTTCCAAAACTTTTTTCCCATTAAGTTGGCTGCCTCTTTACCTTTTTGAGAAATTTCTTTGAGGTACAGAAACTTCTAAGCTTGAGGAGTTCCCATTTATCTATTTTTTCTTTTGTTGCTTGTGCTTTGGGTGCGAAGTCTAAGAAGTGGCCGCCTAATACAAGGTCTTGAAGATGTTTTCCTACATTATCTTCTAGGAGTTTTATGGTACTTTCTTTTATATTGAGATCTTTGGTCCATTTTGAGTTAATTTTTGTCTAGGGTGTGAGGTAGGGGTCCTCTTTCATTCTTTTGGATATGGATATCCAACTCTCCCAGCCCCATTTGTTGAAAAGACCATTACAACTCAGTTCAGTGACTTTGGGGGCCTTATCAAAGATCAGTCAGCCATAGATCTGAGGGTCTATCTCCCAATTCTCAATTTGATTCCATTGATCTATATGTCTATCTTTGTGCCAGTACCATGCTGTTTTGACCACTGTGGCTTTATAATAAGCTTCAAAGTCAGGGAGTGTAAGTCCTCCTACTTTGTTTTTCTTTTTTAGAGTGTCTTTAGCAATTTGAGGCATCCTACCTTTCCAAATAAATTTGAAAACTAGCTTTTCCAAGTCTGCAAAGTAGGTTGTTGGAATTTTGATTGGGATTGCATTGAATCTGTAGATGAGTTTGGGTAGAATTGACATCTTAATGACATTTAGCCTTCCTATCCATGAACAAGGAATATTTTTCCATCTTTTAAGGTCCCCTTCTATTTCTTTTAGTAGAGTTATGTAGTTTTCTTTGTATAGGTCTTTTACTCTTTCACTTTTTAATGGTAAATTTTTAAAAACTTGTGATGAAGTCCAATTTATTAATAATTTTATTTCATGGCTCTGGCTTTGGTGTCATACTTTAAATTTTTTATCACCACTAGGTAATGAGGATTTTATCCTATATTTTCTTTGAGAATTTTGTAATTTTTAATTTCACATTTAGCTTTATGATCCATCTTGAATTCATTTTTGTATTTTATAAAGTAGGGTTATAGGTTCTTTTTTTTTTTTCTATATTAAATTGCCCCAGCACAATTTATTGAAAAGACACTCAGCTTTCTTCATTGAATTTTCTTGACACCTATGTGAAAATGAATATAATTAATGTAATATAATGTAATATAATATAATAAAATAATTTGTCATCCTAATTTATCTCCACTTCTGCACTAATACGTACCTATGGCTATACTATGCTGAAAAAACTGCTGCTAATTTATATTAAATTTGAACCCAGACAGTGTTAAATTCTCTAATTTTATTCATTGTCAAAATTGTTTCAGTTATTCTAGTTCCTTTACAATTCCGTACACATTTTAAATCATTCTAATTTCTTAAAAAAGCATGATAAGATTTTGATATAGATTACATTGAATTTATCTAGCAATTCGTGGAGAATCTTCGCCTTGACATAGTCTTCCAATCCATGAACATGAAATGTTTTTCCTTCATTTAGATCTTTCATTTCTCTTAGCAACATTTTATAGTTTTCAGTGTACGTACATGCACTTCCTTTGTTAAGTTTATTACCAAGTATTTTATCCTTCTTAATGCAATTGTTTCCTTAATTTCACCTTCTGATAGTTTCTTTGCTAGTTTATTAAAATATTGGTACAATGATAGTATAAACTGTGACCTTGCTAAACATGTTTATTATGGTAATTTCTGTATATTTCTTGTGATTTTCTGTGTACAGCATATGTCTTTGATGTATAACAAGTTTTGCTTCCTTTTTTCCAAACTGATGACTTAAATTATTTTGTTGTTTTTGTCATTGTTCTTATTATTGTCTTGTTTCCTAGCTAGAAAGACACCATACAATGTTGAAGAGAAACAACAAAAGGGAACATCCTTATCTTGTTCGCAATCTGGAGAGAAAATATTCTGTCTTTCATTATTAAATGCCATGTTAGCAATGAGTTTTACAAGATGAAATCTATCAAATGGAGGAAAATTCCTTCTATTATTCCTAGTACAGTGAGAGGTTTTATGGCAAATGGGGTGTAGACTTATTTTCAAATGATTTTTTTGAAAATCTTGAGATGATGTGTGGTTATTGATCTTTATTCTGTAATGGTATATTACATTAATTGATTTTCAGATGTTAAAGCAACCAAGCATTCCTGAGATCAATCTTACTTGTTCATAGTATATAATCCTTTTTATATGTCATTGGATCAGTTTGTCAATTTTTGGTAAGGTATTTTATATCTGCTCATGTAAGATTTGGTCTTTAGTTTTCTGCTTTTATAATGTGCGTGAGAGTCCTTAAGACCATCCTCAGGCAAAATGATTCACTGGAAGGACTCACATAACTCAGAGAAACCTTTTTATACTCAAGGTTACATTTATTGCAGCCAAAGAATCCAAATTAAAATCATCAAAGGGAAAATGTACATAGGACAAAGTCCAGAAAAAAAAAATGCAAGTTTCTGGGTGTTATTTCCCAGTATAATGACCATGGATTCTCCTAGCAACAACATATTCTACACATGAGTGTGGCCAACCAAGGAAGTTCACTTGAGCTGTGGCACCCAGAGTTTTAATTGGGGGTCAGTCACATAGGCTTCCAATGCCTGCATGTGACTAACACCACCTACTTGTCTCCTACCCACCAAATGTACAGAAATAAGAGTTGATTTAAATCATACTGTCAGCAAATTCTAGCTGATCAAATTAGTAGAGTGTAACTCCCTATACTAAATTATGATCAGGCAGAATATTCCAAGGGATCAGAGCTTATAGCTAGCCAAGGATGTCCTTACAATAGGCCAATAGTTCGTTCTTAGGAATCTACAGGATTTGAGCTCCCCAGGGTTGCCGAATTAACCATTTCCTGCCCAGTCCACCCCATACACAGCCTTTGGTATACTATTGCTATAATAAATATAGCAATACTAGCAGCATAAATATGACTAATATTTGGAGGAGCCAATGTGAGGTGGGGTAGGGATAGACATAAAAAATAACCAATCAATCATATCTTTGCATTAATTGGATTCCTTGTCATGACCTCCTCCTCAGTTTGATCTGTGGTTATTTTTATCTTGTGTTAAACTTGTGCATGATTTAGTGATAAACAGCATGATTTAGTGTAGAAATTAGCTGATGGTTAGCTAAATCCAACTCTCCTTCATGTCTGTCATTCTATGTCAATAATAGCTTAAGGAGGCTTTAATTATCTCTCTGAATACATTTGACTGATCATTTGCAGTATTATCCTATGATTTAGGTAGTTTACTGTTACCAACAATGTCATATAATTACCACCTGGTCATTCTACTCATCTTAATTTGCATTTCTGTGACTTCCCTGTCCAACAGGGAGAAAACTGAATCTTAACATCAGTCACCATTTACATTATGAAGGCATACTCCCCAGCTCCACTGTATACTTCTTGCTCCTGGCCTCCTTGGTTGAGCCTATCCTTCTGACATGTTTCTCTGTGAGACCCTGTGAGGCTTGCCACTTGCCTCCATTCTAGGACCTGTAAGTATTAATAATCTTTTCTTTCACACATCTCAGCTGTCACTCATCTGTGCCACACCTATCTATATGAAGAGCCTTACACTACAAATGATACCTCTTTCATTTCTGTGGGTCTTCTCTCCTTTCTCTTGGTTTATCTGGTCAGAAGTTTATCAACTTTCTTGAACTTTCAGAGAGCCAGCCTTTGGTTTGTTGGATTTCTCTATTTGTCAGTTTTCTATTCCACCTCAGTTTTCTATTCCTAGGAGCCAACTGACTCCCATTGTTTACATCATTGCATTTTATGGTATTTGTTTTAGCTGCAAAGAAACTAAGATAATATGTTTTCTCCATATAATAGGCTAAAATATTATCTCTTTTCTTCAATCTAATTTTATAAAAATTCATACTCAAAACTCCCTAAATTGATTTTATGGCCAGGTAGTCAAACAAAATATCAAGTTTGAAAATCATTGTTACCCAATTTGGTCCATCTGCAAGTATGTTTTGTTTGTTTGTTCCCCTCACTTTTAGAGTAGCAAAACTAAATATATATATATATATATATATATATATATATATATTTGCATTATCTTTATTACTATATTTTTACCTTACTGGGAGGTCTTTGTGAATTCACAATGTTGCCCTGAATTCATTGTTTTGACACAATGTGTTTCTACTAATTATTGTAGATATTTTTTTCTTCTGTAATTCTATAGATTCCTATTCTTGTTCAATATTTCCCATTTGGTATTACTTTATTTTGTATTTCATCGTCATATTCCAAACTATCTCAAACTTTCCACAGGAAAAGACAATTTGAAATGCATAAGTTACTTTTTATGGGTAAAAAATTAATCCAAAATTTATGGCAAAAATAAACTACTTTTTAATTTATAGCTTGTTTTTTGAGGGTGGTTATTTGGACAGGCACAGCTGAGCAGTTAATGTGCTGGTTTAGCTCAGCTCATACCTGTCAGGTAGGCAGCTCCTTGTATAGTTGCTAAATGTCAGCTGTATAAAAGGGGTTACCTGTTCAACCTCTCATCATTATTTAAGAAAGCATAGGATTGTTCCAGAGGTGGCAGTCTCAAGGTTGTAAGAAAAGCAACAGAAAACAGCCCCTTTAGAGAAGCATTTTTTTAAGTTTCTGTGTGCATCAACTTTGTACTCTCCTATTGTCCTAATTAAGCAACATAGTCAATATGGGAGGGATTTCCTAAGGGTGTAGATTCAGAAAGGTGAGAAAAGTGGGAAGTAATTTCTTCAGCATCTACCACAGGGAATAGCTTCTCTATTTCTTATCTATTCACTCAGCAACTCAAACAGAAATGTGTCATTATTAGGTATTTGTCTTGCTCTAGGTTTCTGGTCCTTTGGTTAGTTAAAATTAGATTTAATTTTTCATTTTTTTCACAAACATCTAATTCCCCAGTTCATGTCAATTTCCAACTCCTAAACAAATTGACATCTAGTACTCCTCAATCTACCTGAAGGGATGGTAGTAATTGAGCTCTATTTAGTTGCTGTTTGGCTGTGAAATGTGATCTTGAAAGAGAAAGGTCACAGTGATCTTGAATGAAGTAGAAGTATGTGGAAAACAATAAGAACTTTCATACAACTACCACTCAACTTTAGCGAACATGTTTTCATTAAGTAGGGTAATTGTAGAAGGGGCCCTTCCCAAATCTGGGTTAATCTCTCAGCACAGCCAATAGAAGTCACAGCAAACCAAGTTGAAAAGGAAGAGAGGGTTTATTTTTGCTGGCAGGAGGACAGGGGAAGCTTTCCCAAATCAGCCTCCCCAAAGTATTTCTTCAGTTGTTTTTTATACCCATTGGAGAAAAAGAGAGTTAATCATCTTAGCTAACAGGTAACAGGAGAATTTTAGTAGTTTATTTTACTTGTTTCAGGATTTATGCTGGGAAAGGCATTTCTCAGTCTAAGGAGATAAACAAAAGATTTATTTATATCTGAGAGGTTTGGGGCAATCTCCCCAAAGTGATTCTTCAGTTGGTTAAACCCATTAAAAACAAAGAGTGTTAATCATTTTAGTTAACATGTATCAGAAGTTTGGAGAATTTCAATAGTTTATCCTATTTCCTTCAGTGTTTATATCCTGTAATGGCTGGAAAGGTGCTGCCCAGTCTAGGGAGATAAACAAAAGATTTATTTATATCTGGGAGGTTTGGGGCAATATATTAAAGCTTATTTAGCTTTGTGGTGCACACTTTACATTTATATTTTGCTGCAGACTTTACATTTATATCTCACTCCTCTGTGAGACTGAAAGTTTTCACCTCCTGCCTACTTCCCATTTTAAGGTTACATTTTAAAGCTACTTTAGGTTACATTTTAAGGTTAATTTACAATTTCCTGCTTGCTTACAGTTTTAAGGTTATATTTAAAAAGTCCCTATTACATAATCATATGATTTGATTTATCTCTTATCTAGTTTACACATGCTCTTCAAAAATGAAACTGTTCCAACTTAGATGACAAATTGAGTTTTTATGTTAGAAGTGTGGCTTAACCTTCTTGACCAAAAGGTGGAAGAGAAATGAAACAAAATAAAGTTTCAGGGGCTAAGAGATTTCAAATGGAGTTGAGAGGTCATTCTGGAGTTTATTCTCACATGTTATATAGATAGCCCTTTTTAGTTTTTTAGTTTTCAGTATTTTGGACTAGCTAGAAGGAAATACCTGAAACTGTTGAACTGTAACCCAGTAGCCTTGATTCTTGAAGATGATTGCATAACTATATACATGGTGTGACCCTGTGATTGTGAAAACCTTGTGGCTCACACTCCCTTTATCCAGTGTATGGACAGATGAGTAGAAAAATGGGGACAAAAATTAAACGAATAATGGGGGGTAAAGAGGATGGGATGTTTTGGGTGTTCTTTTTTACTTTTATTTTTATTTTTATTCTTATTTTTATGGTTTTCGTTGGAGTAATGAAAATATTCAAAAATTGATTGTGGTGATGAATGCACAGCTATATATGATGGTACTGTGAACAACTGATTGTACACTTTGGATGGTTGTATGGCATATGAATATATCTCAATAAAACTGAAAAAAAAAAGAAGTGAGGTTAAGAATGTGTGCTAGTTAATGTGCCCTTTTGGTTTTTAATCAAGAACCTCTATTTTCTCAAATCATAATAATGTGTCATTTCTGGTTTGTATGGCATCTGGCAAGAAGAAAAAAAATCCTTCCACAAGACTTCAAGAACATTATATTTTTATCTTTAAGTATAAGACAACAAAACTTATTTAACTGAAAACCAATAAAGCAAGCTGTAAAACGGTCACAGAGGTTTTGTTTGTTTGTTTGTTTTTTAATGATGCAAAGTATTCACAAGTACCTGTTGAAGTAACTATGTCCTAACAAGCAGGTGGAGATCTTAGATGAGTCAACAGGCACTGCCTCAATGACTTGAAACCATGAACATAACAGATGAATAGATGAACATGAAATAAATTAAAATGTTTGCAGAGAATGGAAAGGAGTATACACATTATCCAAAACTATCTATACATCAAAGGCCAGGCCTAAATGTGAATGTTGGCAAACTAAAAGTGCTAAAATAGTTACTTAAATCTGAATTCCTTAATTCAAAATCCCTATTTGGAGTCTATCAGTTTTCCCAAGGCCTTAGAAATCTTTTTAAGCAATAGCATTATTTCTACAAAACATTCCCTAGTAAATAGAGAGGGGGAAGGAAAGAGGGAGAGAGGTGATAAAAGGAAAAAAGGAAGGAAGGAAGGGCAGAAGGATTGAATAGGGAAGGAAAAAAGAAAGGAAGGAAAGAAGGAAAGAAGAAAGGGAAGAAGGGAGGAGGTTAAGAAGGGCAAGAAAGAAATAGAAAGAAAAACAGAAAGAATACCAATGGGCAATTTAGAAGTTGTATGTTTTCTTCAAAATAAACATCTTAAATGCTATCACATTGTAGAGTTGGTAGATGGTTTTTTACCTTGGTTATTTGTACTATTGGATTATAATTTATGCATGAGACAGATAACGAATAGTTCTCATATCTGTTGAAAACTTAAAACTCAATTGATGATGCTATTGTGTGCTCTCAAATATTTCCAACATTAGTCTTCAAAAGGAGAACTGAACTGAACTCACCAAACAAATTCTGATATTTGATATAAAATGACAAAGCCTCTGTTAATTCTTAAATAAAAAAAATTGTACCTACCTAAAAAAATAAATAAAATAAGATAAAAAATTGGTACATAAGAAATCATTGAGCTGTACTTTTCAAGGTTTATTTTCTCAATATTAGCACAAGAGACCATGTGCTTTTTCTAAATCCAAAGAAATGACTGTTTATGGTTAAGAAAGTTAAGAAGTATTGATAAGCCAACTTTTTTTTTGTTTGTTTAGCTTTTTTTTTTATATATTTTTATTTTTTTATCTTCATTTTATTGAGATATATTCACATACCACGCAGTCATACAAAACAAATCGTACTTTCGATTGTTCACAGTACCATTACATAGTTGTACATTCATCACCTAAATCAATCCCTGACACCTTCATTAGCACACACACAAAAATAACAAGAATAATAATTAGAGTGAAAAAGAGCAATTGAAGTAAAAAAGAACACTGGGTACCTTTGTCTGTTTGTTTCCTTCCCCTATTTTTCTACTCATCCATCCATAAACTAGACAAAGTGGAGTGTGGTCCTTATGGCTTTCCCAATCCCATTGTCACCCCTCATAAGCTACATTTTTATACAACTGTCTTCGAGATTCATGGGTTCTGGGTTGTAGTTTGATAGTTTCAGGTATCCACCACCAGCTACCCCAATTCTTTAGAACCTAAAAAGGGTTGTCTATATTGTGCGTAAGAGTGCCCACCAGAGTGACCTCTCGGCTCCTTTTGGAATCTCTCTGCCACTGAAGCTTATTTCATTTCCTTTCACATCCCCCTTTTGGTCAAGAAGATGTTCTCCGTCCCACGATGCCAGGTCTACATTCCTCCCCGGGAGTCATATTCCACGTTGCCAGGGAGATTCACTCCCCTGAGTGTCTGATCCCACATAGCGGGGAGGGCCGTGATTTCACCTTTCAAGTTGGCTTAGCCAGAGAGAGAGGGCCACATCTGAGCAACAAAGAGGCATTTGGGAGGAGGCTCTTAGGAACAATCATAGGGAGGCCTAGCCTCTCTTTTGCAGCAACTATCTTCCCAAGGGTAAAACTTATGGTAGAGGGCTCAACCCATCAAACCACCAGTCCCCTATGTCTGTGGTCATGTTAGCAACCATGGAGGTGGGGTAGGCGAATACCCCTGCATTCTCCACAGGCTCCTCAAGGGGGCACTACATCTTTTTTTTTTTCCTTGTTTTTCTTTTTTTTAACTTTCCCTTCTTTTTTAAATCAACTGTATGAAAAAAAAGTTACAAAGAAAACAAACATACAATAAAAGAACATTTCAAAGAGACCATAACAAGGGAGTAAGAAAAAGACAACTAACCTAAGATCACTGCTTAACTTCCAACATGTTCCTACTTTACCCCAAGAAAGTTACCTAATACAGCAACATTTCTGTGAACTTGTTCCTACTATATCCATCAGAAATTAACAGACCATAGTCATTCCTGGGCATCCCCAGAACGTTAAATAGCTTATCTGTTTTTCTTCGATTATTGTTCCCCCTTCCTTAATTGCTCTCTATTGCTAGTTCCCCTACATTCTACATTATAAACCATTTGTTTTACATTTTTCAAAGTTCACATTAGTGGTAGCATATAATATTTCTCTTTTTGTGCCTGGCTTATTTTGCTCAGCATTATGTCTTCAAGGTTCATCCATGTTGTCATATGTTTCACGAGGTCGTTCCTTCTTACTGCCGCGTAGTATTCCATTGTGTGTATATACCACATTTTATTTATCCACTCATCTGTTGAAGGACATTTGGGTTGCTTCCATCTCTTGGCAATTGTGAATAATGCTGCTATGAACATTGGTGTGCAGATATCTGTTCATGTCACTGCTTTCTGACCTTCCGGGTATATACCGAGAAGTGCAATTGCTTGATCGAATGTTAACTCTATATCTAGTTTTCTGATAAGCCAACTTTTAAAGAGCTAGTGATGAACAAAATCTCAACTAATTTGATTTTGCATTATAATAAAAGTAGAAAAACAACACATTCAATACAAGGAGATGGTATTCTATAAATTCTTCCACTTCTCTAATATTTGACATACATAAAAAATGTTTCTGTATGTATGTATGTGAGCAGTTTCTACATTCTTCTGAATAAAATTGGCAATGTATAGTGTGCTTAATAAATTATTGGAAACATTTTATCATTATATTGCTTTCATTATGAAGGGTAGCAGCAGAAAAACTATATTCTTCATAGCTTACTTAAATTATTCTAAATATAGTGGCATATCATAATTAAAATGGGATCAAAGATAAATGCAATAAGGTAGTAAAAGAGTAAACATTCTTATGTGAAATTTTATATTGTCATATTTAGGATTTATACTAAATCTAATTCATATTAATATAAATAGAATATATTAAAATGCATCATTTTTCCTCATATACTTATTTGCATATTTATTTGTTTTATAAAAATAAAAGAAACATTGGCATATGTAAATATTAATGACACTGGGATGCTTAATGAAAATGTGGTTCCTATATACATAATATAATAAGATTTTGGTAAATTTTCCATTATCCTAGCTTAACTAAATATGCTCCTTTTAGGAAAACATATATTCTTTTATTTTAAGTTTAAGAAACAATCATGTTGAAATGTCATGATCTACTAATTAATAGATAATCTAATAATATTAATCAAAATTATTTTCAGTACATATTCACATATTTTAGGTTTTGCCTACAGTAAAATTATTCCTTTGTAGCTATTCAGGCAACATTCAAGAGCTCTGAGCATAATAATTTATTTGTAGTCTAAATGCCACCTACTTCAAAGTAAGATTTAAGTTGACAATATATAATTACTTAGAGAATTTGATTGAAGTACTTACAACATGTTTTGAAAATCTCATCTGTAGAGATAAAAATTTCTTGTTTTACTATACTAATTTCATTAATCTACTTCACTAAGTTTATTATTCTACTAGAATGAGAAAAAAAAAAATCAGTGCAAGGTAAAATTTCTCCAAATATTCAGGTTCCCCTTATCTGTGGGAAACTGTATGGACACCCAAAAAAGAATTTGATGGTGGGCATTCTTTAGATCTAATAATTTCTTAATTCATCCTATATTTCTAATGTCTTCTCTAAAAAAAAAATAGTTACAGCTGGGGATTACATTTAAGTGGCCAACCTTCCTTTTCACACAAAAGTCCTTTATCTGATAAGTACCTGAAATGAAACTGAGTTAATCATTATTGTTTGTTTATAATCAGGCATTGGTTTGCCAGGTCATTTGAGGGAGGGTATGAAGAAATAGGGCTATACTAAAGTTCAGAAAAAATTTTGATATTAAAGGTAGATTTAGTAGATTTAAAAACAAAAACTACTTTAAAACCCCAATTGTTTTTCTTCTTTTACTCCCAGTGTTACAAAATAATTTCATATGAAAAAATGTTGCAGCTAAGAGTAAAGTGACCAAATTTCTTAATTTGTTTATGAAATAAGGTAATTATACTTTTCATGGGATTTGTGAATATGGATATTGGCTTATTTTAATTTTGAAAATCACCAAAGCTTTCAAGATATTTTAAAAGCCATTTCTTCTATAAGCCCTGCAGGCTTTGTCAGTCCAGAGGCCAAAGAAGACTCCAGACATTTTCTTAGACATGAACTTTTATTCAGGGCTTGCTTACAGGGTGAGATCATGATGATGCTCTCTCACCGGGCAGGTGTTGCATTCACAGGGAACTTGACCTCCTGCTTAAAGAAGCAGCCAGCAGGTTATAAGGGTTTAAGATAAAGACATTTCTAATGATGGGGAAGCATAGGCATGAGAACAGGGTCCTGTTACATGGGGGGAGAGAGGATCAACGCAGGAAGGACAGGAGGGT
This sequence comes from Choloepus didactylus, assembly GCF_015220235.1. Classification (NCBI taxonomy): domain Eukaryota; kingdom Metazoa; phylum Chordata; class Mammalia; order Pilosa; family Megalonychidae; genus Choloepus; species Choloepus didactylus. The sequence goes on from NC_051309.1 coordinate 66,310,466, forward strand.
CATAGGATGGGGCTTTGCAGATAACCACAAGAGTGATAATATTTGGGAGCCAGGAAGCAGGTAAACCATATTAACATTGGATGTCAGGAGGTCTGGGGTGCATTTACGTCTTGCTCTTTTATGAGACCAAGAGTTTCTCACCTCCTGCTTACTTCCCATTTCACATTTTAAAGTCTCATTTTAAGGTTAATTTACCATTTTCTCTTTACTGGCTTACAAAGACAATGGGTTAAACATTAGCTGCCCAGGTCACACAGACTGCTGTGTGATGACATGTTGCATAGGCCTGTTTTTCTCAGGAAAGGGGCTGCCACAAGATTCATGTATATGGATATTGGCTTATTTTAATTTTGAAAATCATCAAAGCTTTCAAGATATTTTAAAAGCCATTTCTTTGGTAAGTACTATAGGACACTATAGTTCCAATACTAATATTTCATAACAATATTCCATAATTACAGCATCTAATGGTGGACATTATCTGAAAGGAACACTTTGGGAATAGGGGAGTGAGGTAAAATATAATTCCTAAAGCTAATTTTAAGCTATCATTTTAATATTTTAGTGCAGTCGATATATTTTAATGCCAGTAAGAACTCAATAATCTACTTGATATGTGAGTTAATAAAATTCCAACCAAGAATTCATTCATTCATCATATTAATTGGAAATCTCCTTATGTCCATTCTGCTAAGCAATGGCTATATGGTGATGAACATGTGATTAATGGTATTGGATTTTTAATGTATACTCATCTTCAGAATGTCTGTTAATAATTTCAGACATCTTCATGTTAGCTCAATAATAGAATAACATGTGACAATTAAAACATGTTTTCTCCATATTTTTGTCTGATATATTTAACCAAATTCTAATAAAAGATATAAAAGATTATATCATTTCAGTTAGTTAGACTATGGTTTTGAACCCAGGTACAAAAATGGATATATCCCAATAAAGCCAACAGATAATGTTTATATATGTTTTACATGCAAAACTTATATAATTTTTGCAACATAGGCATCATTATAACTGTAAATTAGTTTGGTTCAAAAGATGGGCAATGAAGCCAAATGGGCAGGTACTAAAGAAAAGTTTTATTTGAGAGAATCCTGAGGGCAGCTCCTGCCAGCAAAAAAGGCTGCTCAGAGAGGGGAAAGCACACAGTTGGGTGGTGGGATTTCCATTTTTATAGGGCCTTTTGCCAGTGGGGAGGTTACACAGTGTAAGGTATGTGAACTTTGGCCGACAGGGGTTATATTATAATTTTGGCAATGCCTGGTTTGTACATTTGAATAGGAGATGTGGGAGAGGGAATAAATTTGTGAGGGAAAGGGAGGGGGCAGTGATAAGTGAGAACAAAGAAAGTGGTGTGAAACTGGGGAAAGGGAGGGAGCAGCAATGTGAAGCATGGTCTGATCTGCAGCCTGGTTTTGCAAAACAGAGATAGGGGAGGGGCGTAGGGCTCAGACCTAACATTCCAGACTTATTTTGTTATATTTTGCTGGGGGCCTGAGATGTGGATTTGTTTTCCATATCTGCTTCATGCTGACCAGGTGCATAGAGATGTCCTGAGCAGTAATCTTGTGGCAGAGTCTAGTAGTGATGAGCTTGCTGCATGAAAAGTCTGTTTGCCAACAGTTTGATTGGTTTTTGTCTGGAAAATTCTGTGAATGAAATTTACTAGGAGCCATGTGAGGCAGGGTCCCCTAAGTGAAAAGAACAAAAACAAAAAAAACAACAAAAAAACCTAAGATTAGTATTAAAGGAGTTAAAAGGGGTATAAGGATAGCACAGAGAAGCAAAGAGAAGAAAAGAAACTGCTAGGCTGTTTATGGACCTTTGTTGATTTTTATGACTTTTTGCAGATATACTCAATGCTACCATAATTTTAATGGGACTTTTATGTTTTTGCTTCGATGGACAGCTTATTACTTGGATTTGAGCACTTAATGTCTGAGTCTGAGACTTTTCTATTTACTCTTAACTGTGGGACAGCTTTAGAGAAGAGAGGGCCAGAGTGAGAGGTTAAGACAGAATAGGTGGCTTCCATATTAATTTAAAAAATTAGCAGATTTACCCATCACATCAAGAGACACCTGGGGTTTAATGATCTTGATGTTATTTGGTGAGATCCAGGGAGTTATTTGTCCTGGGTCACTTTAGTCCTGGTCAGGGGCAGCCAACAGGGTTTTTGGAGAGGGGTTGCTCCCCTTTGGGGGCTCAATGCACTCACAGGCCCAGTGTTCTGGCTTTCTGTTCTCAGGGCTCCTTTCATCCTTGGGGACACTCTTACTTCCAGTGCCTTGTGTTTTTGCTTTGATGACAGGTTTCCAGTGTCTTCTGATCCTGAGTGACCTTGAGGTAGCTAATTGCCATTTATGGCTAAAGCTATGAGCCTTGCTTCATTCCATTCCCGCTTTGCTCTCACCTTCACTTTAGTCTAGTCGTGATTATTAAAGACAGAAAAGATAGTATTTATAAGGTGATTTATAGGTGTTTAAGGTTTGGAGGATATTTGTTACAGTTTTCTTTTTACATTTGAAGCTGACTGTCCTTTAAAGTAGGTTTTTAATATGACTTGTTTTTTCAGAGTCTGAGTTTATATTGGTAAATATTTACAGGATTAATAATATATTTTTTATACTTTTCATTAGGCAAGTAATTATATGGTCCCTTGCTTTCAAATCTTGTTGTTTCCTCTGATAGTTTTAGACAGGGTTTGTGCTAGGAACAGCTTTAGTGTTAGCCCTATATTGTGTGGGCTGTTTCCTTTGCAGTTTATTTGCATGTTCTTGGGCCTTTGCTTAGATGTTTTGCTTTTCCTCAGTAGTGTAGCAGGAGGAAAGAACAAATTGAATATTTTCCCAAGTAAATTTATAAGTTTTGACTAGATATTTGAACTTTTTATAAATTTGGAGGGGGTTGTAGAAATTTTTTTCTAATGTTTACTCTGAGCTAAGTCTGTTATAGAAAAAGGGACATGGATCCTTTTAGCTTCCTTATTCCTATTTGCTATAGGTCTGGTGGGTGTATAGGCTAGGTTTAGGGAACTTTTATTTCTGAGCCTTTTCAATGATTTAATTTGTGGAGGTTTGACTAATAATGGGTTATTTAAAATATTTGCTTGTTTTTCCCGAGATAAAAGGATTTATTTTTTATTTTGCTTTTAAGATAACATACTTTATAAGCTTCCATTTTACCTTTAAGATAATAAACTTTACAAGCTTTCCTTATGGTTCTCTCTTGATAGAGGACTATTAAAGTTGGACATACAGTATTTTAGATTATTTAACTTTTGTTTTGAAAAAATAAAGATTTAATTGGGATATGGTGTTAAAGCTAAAAGTGACATTTTGTGGTCATTTTTCTTCCTTCTAATTTGTACTGGGGCTAAGAATTGTTACAATAATGGATGCAACCCACAGACTGGTATGGAAAATTTTATTCCCATTCTTTTTTTTTTTTAATTAGGGTGTATAAAGATTTTAAAATTCATATTAAATACAGTAGAAGCAGTTTTCAATAATAATAAATTAAGAAAAGCTATTAATTGTTTAGTAGTAAGTGCTATGTAATAGTTTTCTATTTTAACAGCAACAGCTGAAGAAATAGCCTTAGTTTTACCTAACTAGACAATCCAAGAATTTTATAGAGTAGTTAGGGTCTGTTGGAGGTTTTCACATTTTAAAATTTTGAAGCACAGTAAATGTTCATTGTTATCTTTTCTGTGTGAAGGTGGTTGCAGTTTTGTTGGAGAGATTTAAAGGTATGTTAGATAACATTTTAGTAAGGTTTAATACAGTTAATTTGGCTTAACTGAGTACTTGTGTCTTTCAACAAGGTAATTATATTTGGCACAGTGGCAAATAAAGAAGGAGTTACTATATTAAGTTTGCTATAATTAATAGTTATTTGCCAGATACTATTAGATATGTATATTTTTTATTGGCTAGGCAGGGCTATTAAATGGCTCTGATAGCTTATACTAACATACTTTTACAGTACGTTTGGGGTGAAGGCAATTTTGATCAGGAGGTTCTGCAGGGCTGTGGTAACTGCTCAGCCCTTTCCCATTCTTGGGGATTAGGTGTGGAATTTTTTTTCTGTTTTAACCCATGTGTTGAATCAGAGGTTGCACATGCTTACTTTTTGCAGTTTTAATTTTTCAGTTAGAAAAGGGTTTAAATTTTATGTATTTAGTTAGGGGAAGCTAGGATGTATTTATCTTTCTGTTTGGCAGACTGCTGCATCAGTTGTTAAGGCTTTTTGTAGCTGAACACATAGCTTTTAAGAAAGAGCAAGTTGCTGCTGCAGTAGCCTAGCAGCTTTTGTTTTACCCTGCAATTTTGCTAGTTCTGCTTAGAGCACAGGTTCCATCCTGAGTGGCAGTTAAAGCATTCAGAGCCATTTTAATTTGCAAGACACCGCCCCCAGCTCAAGCTGTGAGGTTTTATTATTAAGCCACAACTTGTTGGTTTCCGCTATTCGCCAACTTTGACCACAGAAACAAACTTATTTTTCTGCAACCTTTCTGCAACTCTGCATTCACCCTTAGGTTTTGTTTTACATTTTTTATTTTTTCCATTCTTAAACAACCAGTCATGTAGGACAAAACCACCTTTCCTTTCCTTCTAATAAACATCCTTTATACCTTTTATACCTAAGTTATCAAAATAATTTTGGAAACTGTTTTTAAGCAAACATTTTACAACATACTACCACATTTTTAAACAATCAGTTATTCAAGATAAAACTATTTTCCTTTAAAAAAAAAAAAAAAAAGAATATTTCTTATACCTTTTACACTTAAGTCACCAGAACAATTTTGGAAACGGTTGTTAAGCAAGCATTTTACAGCATACTATTACCATTAAAATTGAAGTTGTTAAAATAATGTTAAATACCTAAAACATTACAGATTATGCATTATTTAAACAGTAATACACAATTTTTAACAAGAATTGGTAGCACATGTAAGCACTGATTGGATGTCTGAGTGGTTTAACAATATATAACCTGAGTTTTTATTAGTAGATAGAAGAGTTGTAAGTGAGGGGATTTTTGTGTTGTATATTTTAGGGTTGCAAAGAGAGGGAGAGAAAGGGAAAGAAGGTGATAGGGTTTGTTGAAGAGGTTGTATTGACTAAAGACAGAAGGAAGATGCTTCATACAGTTTTGGGAGAAGGAAAAATATTTGGGCTTTTAATTCAGTATGTTTTTTTCTAGGATTAGCATAAGGCAGTGTGGATGGATAAGGAATGAGTGGGTAAATACATGGTTTTTAAGTGAGCAGGGTAGAAGTGGGAGAGCACAGTAAGTGGTCCTTGTGTGCATAAGAAACAAAATTGGCTTACCCACTGTTCTAGTTTGCTAATGCTGTGGAATGCAAAACACCAGAGATGGACTGGCTTTTATAAAAAGGGGGTTATTTGGCTACACAGTTACAGTCTTAAGGCCATAAAGTGTCCAAGGTAACACATCAGTAATAGGGTACCTTCACTGGAGGATGGCCAATGGCATCTGGAAAACCTCTTTTAGCTGGGAAGGCACGTGGCTGGCATCTGCTCCAAAGTTCTGCTTTCAACATGGCTATCTCCCAGGACGTTCCTCTCTAGCAAGCTTGCACCTCTTCAAAAGGTCACTCACAGCTGCACTGAGTTCCTTCTGTTATGTCAGCTCATTTATATGGCTCCACTGATGAACTTAAACCCACCATGGATGGGTGGAGCAACACCTCCATGGAAATTATCCAATCAGAGTCATCACCCACAGCTGGGTGGGGCACATTCCAAAGAAACACTCAAAGAATTACAATCTGATCAACCCTGATAACGTCTGCCCATACAAGATTACATCAAAGATAATGGCATATATTTATATGATATATGGCATATATCATTTATTATGATAATACATTCAAACTGGCACACCCACTACTGAGAGAGTTACCCACGGTTTCATGTGAGAGATTGTCCCAGGGCCTTGTTTTGCAGGCACCTTCAGTTTTCTGCCTAGTTTGAGAAGCTCTGGGAGATTCAAGTTGGAGGTTTAGACATTGTTCAGCTCAGTGGTTGGGCCATTTGCATTTAAAACAGGTTCCCAGTGGTATTTGCCTTCAGGGCCTTTTTACATTTTTACTGTTAAAGACTTTAAAGCCTAGACCAATTAGCTCTCTTTGACTAGTGGGGTTTCCTGCTGGGCTGTGTACATTTTTTAGGGCACTGCAGTGGCTTTCACATGTGATTATAAGAGTTCTGTTTATTTAAGGTGTCAACATGAGTCTGAGCTGCTAGGTATACTAGCTCTTTCTCTTTGGGGGTGAGGCAGGTAGAGAGAATGACAGAGATTTTGCCAGGTGAGTTTATAAGACACGGTAAGGTATTGAAAATCTTTAAGAAATTGGATAGGGTTAGTAGAATATGACCCTAGGCACTTACAATTTGGAAAATGTTGGAAAGAGAGAAGGGAACATGGATGTGGATGGGTTCCTCTGGTCCAGACACTTCTCACAAAGGGAGGAGAGGCTGAGGAATTTTTAAGGAGGTTTGAAACAGGTGAGGGGGTTAGAGAAGAGGCGTTTTGGGAAGGGTATATTGGAGAAGTAGAATTTGGAAGGTGGAGCAGGAGGAGGGGATGGTTGGGGTCTGAGGCTTTTTTCAAAGAAAACTTGGACATATGGAACTTTACTTTGCAATTCCATTGACAGAATCGGTGAAGGTTACTGAGAATTTGGGGACCAAAGGTCCCATTTTCAGGCAACTTGGATCTATTGTTTAATTTGTTTGGGTTCAGACAGTATTGCAGTAATAAATGAGCTGTTTTGGCTTAAAGGTTATGCTTAATTGATGCTGTGCTTTTATGAGGCAACCTATGGGGGAGTCCTGTAGTGGGACAGAGGACCTGTTGCCCTAAGAAGATCTGAGGGGAGCCTGAGGGAAAGAATGAGTTTTAAAGCCTGGTAGACACAAGGTGAACCACACAGCAGTATGTGAGTATGCCCTCGAGGTCCAGAGAAAGAAATTATTCCCAGATGGGACCAGGAGGAGGGGTGTCCCCACTGACTCCTGGTGCCCTGGCCCAGTGGCTACACCGTGAATTTCTCTACCTAACATTAGGATTTTCAGTGCAGCAGGGGAAGAGAAATTCAGGGCATATGCAAATTACTTATCCCCAGGCTGGATAATTAGTTGGCATTGGGGTTTAAATGGCAAAGGAAAGGCATGTTACTTCTTCCTGGGTTTCAGCACCAAATGTAAGGTAATTTGGTTTGAAAGATGGGCAACAAAGTCAAATGGGCAGGTATTAAAGAAAAGTTTTATTTGAGAGAAGCTTCAGAGTGGCCCCCACCAGCAGATAGGCTGCTCAGAGGAGAAAGCTTTCAGTTGGGTGGTGATATTTCTTTTTAAAGGGCCTTTTGCCAGTCAGGAGATTACAGGTTGTAAGGTATGTGAACTTTGGCCAATAGGGGTTGCACATAGTTTATCTTCTAACTTTGGCAATGCCTGCTTTGTGCATTTGAACAGGAGAGGTGAGGGAGGGAATAAATTTGTGAGGGAAAGGCAGGGGGGCAGTGATAAGTGAGAACAAAGAAAGTGGTGTGAAACTGGGGAAAGGGAGGGGGCAGCAACATGAGGCATGGTCTGATCTGCAGCCTGGTTTTGCAAAACAGAGAGATGGGGGAGGGGCCCGGGGCCCAGACCTAACAATAACATAATTGAGGGCAGTTATATTTTTTTTCTTTTGCTAATGCAAAATTTAGATTAGTCATGTGAAAGCTAATTATATGTCCCAGTTTCCTGGGACAGTCCAAGTTTATACCTTTTGTTTGCAACTAAAACTTCTTTTAACTTTTCCTTCCTATTTTTTAATTGAGGTATAATATGTGAAGAATTACCAGTCTACAATTCAATGAATTCTTGCATATTTCACACCCAAATCAAGAAAATATTTCTATTACCTCAGAAGACCCCCACAACATCCTTCTCAGAAAATACACCTCAACATTACCTATTGTCCCTAACTTTATTATCACAGAGTAGTTTTGTCTATTCTTGAACCTGTTATAAATGGAATCATATATTACTTTCCTTGTTATGTCCTATTACTTCTGCTTAATATCATGTAAAAATAAGCCATGTTTTAGGCAATAATTTCTTTTGTGTCATTTCTCTGAGTATTCAATATATAAATATACCACACTTTGTTTACATATTTAACTGATTTTTTTTTGATAACATGTAAAACGACTATGAATATATTTCATGTGTCCTTTTAGGTGATATAAATACCAATTTCTAGTGAGGAGAGAAATTGCTCAATAAAGGGTATATCTATATTTGACTTTAGTAGATGTTACCAAAGAATATCCCACATTGGTTATTGAAGCGTAAATTTCCATTAGTAATGAATAAGTGTTCAAGGTGCTCCACATCCTTGCCAACTCGGTATCTTTAGTCCTTTAAATTGCATACCTTTAGTTTGAGGTGCAGTGGCATTCCTTTGTGGATTTAATTTTGGTATCTGTGAAGGCTAAAGATGTTGAACAACTTTTCATACATTAGTTGGTTTGGATATACTCTTCTTTGTAGTGCCTGTTTACATTTTTGTCTCAATTTTCATTGGATTGTTAACCTTTATCTTATTGATATATAGGATTTCTTTATATAATCATAATCAAGACCTTTGTTAGATACATAAATTTCAAATAAATTATCTTTGTTGATGGCTTGTCTTTTATACTACCATTTAACTTTAATGAAATTCAATTTATCAATATTTTATGATTGTTTTCATCTCCTCTTTAAAAGTCTTTGTCTAATCTCAAATCATGAAAATACTTGCCTACATTTTCTTTTAGAAGATTTATTTTTATGATCCATCATGAATTAAATTTGGTTTGAGATAAAGGTTCAGGAAAATTATTTCCCACATATATATCTGATTGGCCAAGCTTCTTTTATTGTAATTACCATATATTCCACACTGAATTGCAAAGGAGCTTGTATTGTAATTAATGTGGCCATATGCTTTTGCTTCTGAAATGTGTATTCTCCTCTCTCAGTCAATTTACCTTTTCTTATGCCAGTAGCATATAGTTTTAATTACAATAGCTTTATAGTAAATCTTAATATCTTCTATAGTAATTCTTCAAATTTTGTTGTTCATTTTTAAGTTTATGTTGGATAGCTAGGACTTTGAATTTCAATATAAATTTCAGAATAAGCTTGCAATTTGCACGTAAAAATCTTCCTGGATACATATTCAAATTGCATTGAATCTAAATATTGTTTCTTCACAGTGTTGAATCTTCCTATCCATGACATGGTAAAATTTTGTTTGTTTACTTTTTCTTCAATTTCTCTAAACAGCATTTTTTAGTTTACAGTTTAGAATTCTTATACTTTAGGCTTAGTTGTAGTTCTCTGAATATTTGTGATTTTATTTTTCTTAAAAATATTTGTATAATTTTCACTAGTCACTTAAAAAATATAGTTCTTTAAAGATGACATTAAAGTGATTATAGGTATGGTTGAACTAAAATCTACCATATTGTTAGCTATTTCTTTTTATTCAATTTTTCTATTTTTTCTTTTGTCCTCTGTTCTCTCTTCCCTTGTATTAATTGAACATTTTTATAAAAAATAATTTTCCACTCTGACAAAATTCCACTATGTTTTATGAAATGAGGTTTTCTGAACATTCAGTAAAATGGGGGGAAATCTTAGTTATTCAAAGATATGGCTTTTAAATATTCATATTACTACATAATTTCATCATATCAGGATATAGAACATTTCCATCACACCACAGAGATCACTCATCACCCTTTACACTCAACAGTCTCTCTATATACCATCCCTGAAATAACGTTCCTTTTCTAACTTGTTCACCATAGGTAAGTTTTGCCTGTTCTTAAACATCATTTTAGTCGTATGTCAGACTCATACAATAGACATTCGTGAGTGTCTGGCTGCATTCACCCAGTATAAAGCTTTTTAAATGTTTCCATGTTATTTTGAATATTATTGGATTGCTCTTTTTCATTAGGTAGTAATTTAGATATAAATGTCACCCAATTTTGTGTCCATTTTTCTGGTGATGGACATTTTCATTGTTATTAGATAGAGACAACTTAGAATAAAACTACCATAAACATTCTTGCACAATATTTCTGGGAATATATTCATTCTTTTCTTTTGTATACAAAAGTTTCTGGGCCAAAGGGGAGATATATGTTTAACTTTATAAGAAACTGTCAAACATTTTTTTCAAAGAGATTTTATATTACCATCAGTGAAGAATGAGATTTTCAGTTGTTCAATGTCATTTCCAACTTTTGGTACTCTGAGAATTACCACTTTTAGTTCTTCTGATGAGAGTATATTTTCCCATTGTGGTTTTAGTATGAATTTCCCTGATAACTAATTATTTTGAGCACATTTTCATCCAATTTTGTGATTATTTTTTGTAGTTGATGTTCAAATAAGTGCATATTTTAAATTCTCCTTGTATTTTTGTGTTGTAAAAAATAATTTATGTGCTGGATACAAGTCCTTTGTCAGAAATATTTTCTCCCAGTCTTGCTTACTTTTTCATTTTTTTATTATGTATTTTGCTGAGTAGGTGTTAAAATTGGTAGGTACTCGTGTGCACCTGAATTTGTTTTTTAATTCACTGCCATTTACATTTTATTAAAAATATTTTTGCCTAGGAAAAATTTCATAAACATAGCTTGCATGGTTTTATCTAGAAGTTTAATGATATTATGTTTAGTTTTTCTGATACAATTCAAATTACTTCATGTAACTGCTATGACATAGCTATCATGGACAGTTGTTGCCCATATTTAACTAGTTGTTTCAGCAAATTTTAATGAAAAGTCCTCTTTTATTCCCATTTAAAAAAAAAAAAACTTTATATGTAATTTCATTGTTTTCTGGCTTTTTATTGTCTTTGATTTAAAGTAAGACATTATTCTTGCTCTTATTTCCATAAAAATTATTTGTTTTTCTTCCTCTGACCATTTTTAAAGAATTTTGAATTCTTGTTTGTGGTTTTGAAATATTTACTGTGATATGACTGTGTGCGTATGTTTGTGTGTGTGTGTGTATGTGTGTGTGTGTGTTGTATTTATTCCACTCGGATCTTCTTAGGTTTTTGAATCTTTGGGCTGATGCTTTTCATGAATTTTATAAAAATTGTGGCATTTATCAAATAAACTTCTTCCCTAAACTATCTCTTCTCTGCTTATAGGACTCTAATTGCATAGGTTTTAGTTTACTTGAAATTGTCAAACAATTCTCCAATAATATTAAGAATATTTTTCTTTTCTTTTTCTTCATTTTGGATAATTTATATTGTACTTCCTTCAAATGTACAATGCTGTAAAAATATATATCCAATTAAATGCAGTGGAGAAGTTCTTTAAGTTATTGTATTGTTCTGTTACAATCTCCATTTAGTTCTCTGATAAAACTTTCATGTTTATGCTATAAGTTTCTATCTTTTCAATAAATTGCAATCAACTTTTCATCTTCTTCCATTAAATGCATTAATGTATTTATAAACATTATTTTAAGTACTTGTCTGCTAATTCTGACATTATGGTTACGTATGTGTCTACTTTTATTATCTATTTTTCTTTCATTATGAGTTACATTTTCTTGTTTATTTGAATATTAGCATTTCTTATGTCACTTCTTGTGTATTAAGAAACAGTAGAAATTTAATAAGTACTATTTTTATATCCCCTTTTCTGTCAGTCTGCAAGAATAGGGGCTTATGGCACCGTTTCAAACCCTAGTTGAACTGAGTCTGATCTGGATTTTCTTTAATAAGTTTTTATATATCACTGGTTTCAAATATTTTGATGGGAGAATTAGGTCTCTTTCTTCCTTAGGACTTGTCATCAAAACACTGGCAAGACTCAGGAGAGCTGTCTTTCCTTCTTCTCTATCTCTCTTTCCCTCTCTCTCTTCTCTCTCTCTGTCTCAATCTCTCCCTGTTTCTCTGTTTTATACCTGGTTATCAGCCTCTGACTTCGAGAGAGTTCTCTGCTCTCCAGACTCTCCCTAGCTTTCAATACCTTCAAAGATTACTCTTTATCCTCCTGATCTCCAAACAGTCTTTGTATGCCATCACCACACTCTCTTCCAAGGTGCCATGAAATATATTTTGCACATGGGTACACCTAAGGGATCTCTCTCTGAGCTTCTCTTTGGCTACCAGTTTCTATATGCAGTTTCCCCCATGTTCTCAGGAAGGAATTGGTAGTGGTGGGGGGCAGATGAACACTCTCTTTGACTCTGGGGTTTCATGGAATTCTACCCTGTCATATCAGCCCAGCTGTTAAAAGTTCAGTTTATTTCCCCTTCCTTAGGCAAAATTCTCTCATTTTTGATCAGTTTTCTCTAACACTTGGAATGGCCTCAGGGATTAAAGTGTCTTTAGTCTCAATTCTCCTAGGGATGTTTGTTATACTCAAGAATATAGTTCATTTAACACTTCTTTAGTGTTTCAGCTTTTCTGTGTTTTATATTTAATGGATTTTCTTACTCATCTTGCATATTATTGTTGTTATGGTATAAGCAATGTGTCTTTCAACTTTCTATATTTTAATCAGGAACGGAAGTCTAAAAGCATGGAATGTGGTGTCAGGTATATTATATTCAAATTTGACTTTTGAATATTAGCTATGCAGTATTAAAAAAAATTTTAGCTTTTCCCTGTCAACTTTTTTTCTTTTAAAATAGTTTACTACTTGTTGTGATTACTATAAAATTAGCAGCAATATATATGAAAGATATACCATTATTTTGTTCAACCAATGGGCTTTTTTTTTAAATATTCTATTAAAAATGTAGTACTGTGAGGTTTCCCCACCTAAAAGTTACCTAATAATTATGTTCATATTTTTCACATAACTGTCTTTGTATAATATGTAAGACCTGAGATCACATTCCCCAGGTCAGAAGGAAGTTCTACAGGAAATTCCCTGTTTTAGAACATCAGAATATAAATGCTACAAGTATGAACTAATTTATAGCTACTTTTTCTTCAAATATAAGAGTCCATAGAAAAATAGGGAAAAGCAATTAAGCATTGTATGTTATTCTCATTTTAAAAAAATTCATGGAAATATTTATATTTTGGTAAAAAGATTTATTAAAATTGCCAAAGTCATCAAAAGTTTAATATTTTAATATTAATGTCCATATTGAATATAATGTTTCAATACCATGGTTTCTAACCTCTGTTCCAAAGGCATTCTAAGGAGATGTTCAATGCCAAACAAAATTGGATTTAACTTTGGAATATATGCATCTTTATCTCCAATCTATATTCTGACCAGAAGATGCGTTAAATGGATATGACATGAAAAAATTTTATTAAAAAAAATTTTTGCTGCTAACAAAAAGATAAAACACACACTATAAACATACATTTTAAACATTTGTATATATATATAAATGTAAATTAATAACCCTAGTATGAAATGAATAGACTAATGCATTTTGCACCAGGAAACCTGAGTTTAATTTTAATTGCATCACATAAACATAGTTTTTCTATAGCTCAATAGAGGATCATATGTACTTTTACCTTCTTAAGTATCTTTTCTTCATTTAAACAATTATTGAATAATTAATATCTATTTTATAGGGTTGTTATAAAAATTATATGATACAATTACTTAATGCCACACACAGAAACCCTACAAATGTGACATATTCCTCTTACTGTTGCCATGTTCTCAGAAATTATTCCCAGAATTCCCATAGAGAAGTTAATTTTGAAAACAATGTCTGTTGCCTTATGTTCCATTATATTCTTTATAAGTAAAATAAGGATATCAGATTAGACACAGGTAATTATTCTGTGACAAGCCTTCTCAAGTGAGGAATAAATAATATTGAAACTGCTTCTAGGTTTGATTGTTGTGACAATTTATTAATAAAAAATAGTGTTCATATCTTATAGTCTCAAGTTTATATAATAGGTAGTAAGATAAATGAGACTCAGTATTTTCTTTTTACCTATGTGTTCTCTGTTGAAGATGTGAAATGTGATTTTAAGCCTTCTTAAAAAATTGAAGAGTTAAAATCCCATAGAAATTTGCTTTGCAAAGATATTGGTACATCTTTCAAAATGTATTTTAATGCAGACAATTTTCTGCTATCTGGAGACATGGATTACATTATTTACTAGAGGAGACAATCTTCAATTTACTTCATGGTTAAATGCGAAGAGGTTTCACTAGATAATATTTGTGATACATTCTCAGGTATGTGGGATTTGGATATTAGCCTTAACTTTAGGCTAAGAATTGCTTATGCTTTTATTAAAATGTATTATTTTCTAATCTCAAATAAATTAATTGCCACTCTGGAAGGTTACAAATAAATCCAAATTTATAAAATAAAAATTTGCTTAAATGACCAAATTTATTCCTTTTGAGAAATGCAAACTTTTGTGGATTCAAAATGAAAAATATTTTATTTTTACATTTGACACAAGTGTTAATTAAGAATGTCACCTCTAACTATGATATATATTGCTTTTGGTATCCAGCTGTTCAGCATTTTTTTACAAAATGCCATATCTGGACTTGGCCATGTAGTGAGAAATTTCCTATTCTATGAATAAGTTACTCCAGATGCCATTTTAGTTTCTTTGGCTGCCCAAGCAAATACCTGCAATGGGTTAGCTTTAACAATAGGACTTTATTAGCTCACAGTTTTGAAGCTAGGAGAAAGTCCAGATCAAGGCTTCACCAAGTTGATTTTTTCTTCTCAAAGACTGGTGTTCTAGGGCTGCTTACTGGTAATCCTTTGTCTTTGACTCCTCTGTCATATGTCAATGCATATGGTGGCCTCTCCTGGCCTCTCCATTCTTTTCCTGATTCCACTGAATTTCAGCTTCTTGCTTCCCATGGCTATTTCTCTGTTCTGTCTGAATTTCATTCTGCTTATACAGGACCACAGTCATAGGATTAAGACCCATCCTGATTGAAGTGGGCCACAACTTAACTAAAGTAACCTCATCAAAACATCCTATCTGCAATGGAATCACATCCACAAGAATGGGTTAAGAATATGTATTTCTGGGCTATATCACTCCAAACCACCTCATTATCCATCACAGGCTTAAAAATTCACCAAAGTATGCAATAAGGTAAATAAATACTTAGAAATACAGTGTGCAAGTGCTCTGGAAAAGTTAGTACAGGGCACATAGGGACTATATAGGAGAAATATCTAACATAGAATTAGATTTCATAAATGAAGTTAAAGTTAATACATAAATGGAATGTTATATTATTCAGGTCAGTAATGCTTAAATGGTTATGTAAGCATTTTTGTGTCTGTGTGCATGTGTGTATTGTTTTGCAATGTGTTAGAATATTTACAGCGACAACTGCAAAGGATTCACTAGTGTTCGATATGGTTGGAACATGGAATGTGACATGCTGATGGGGAAGGTAGAAAGCAATTAAGCAGGAGAGATAAGAAATGATATATTTAGGGAAGTCCATGTAAATCATGTTAAGTAGAATAATCTTTTTCTACAAGGGTTATTAGGAAGCAATGAAATATTATTATTGGCAAGTGATATTATTAAATATATGCAAAATACAATATCAGAGTAGGGATAATTTTATAGTATTCAAGCTATGTAGAAATGAACAGATGCTTTGTTTTCAGAATATTTTTGGAGCATTCTAGAAGATGCAATAATACATGTCATAGAGGATAAGAGACTATGGTCATAAAAGCTAACATAAGATTTTTAAAAAGCATTGGAAAGCAATACACATGATCTATTAACCAGATGCATTATTTCTTTGTTCACACCTTCTTCCCTTCTCTTCCTTTTTCCTCATCTTCCTCTTCTCGTCCCTTCCTCAACACGGTAGTGCTAAAATTATTTGGTAGAACTGAATCATGGCTGTGTGTAGGAGATAAGGAATAGGTTAGCAAGAGTGGCCAAGATGGAATATCAATGTCAGACTATCATGAAAATGTCATTCAGACCAAGGAGTGACTTTCTGAGGAGTGTAACAGCTTTAGCAGGTAAGAAGTGTATTCCCATGGTGAGGTAGATGGATATCTGAAGTTAAATGAAAGTGCAAATAGAGTAAGAAGGGCATTCACATGTTGGGGTCAAGTGGAAAGTCAGGCCAGAAGAGGGATGCAGAGTGTCTTCATGCACGAAAGAACAACCTGGTGTAGATTATCAAAGCCTAGCAGGTTAGGAAGTGTATCTTTCTTTGGTGTGGGAATGGCATGGTATACAGTTACATATGTTGAATGAATTGAGCAGGGAATGCATTTAATGGGGCAGCCTGGCCAAAAAGGAGTAAGAAGGCCATCTATGTAGGAGAATGGATAGCAACAGAGATGTAAGATTATTAATGTATACTGGGGTTAATCAAATAAGTAAATATGTATATTAAAGATAATGAAGGCTGAATTTCTTACTGTCACAGAATGGAATCACAAATAGGGAATGGAAAGAAATTGAATAATCCATAATCCCTGTTTTGTTGGATTGTAAGTACCTATGAGGATTGATGTGTGCATATGAGTGTGTATTTATGTGTATATATGTGAACATATATAATAAGTGTGGATAGCTTTGCTCACAGCATGCCAATGCCTGGCAAAACAGTAATACCTCAATGAGAATTAATTTATTTAGTGCCTAGATCTTGACTTCTGACATCTTTCCCCTCTAAAAGAAACTAGGGCAGCTTTTATGTGTGTGTGTGTGTGTGTGTGTGCGCGCGCGCGCGCACACGCGTGTAGTTAATGATTGATTCAGAGTTATGGCAAGTAAGATTGATGAGCATAAAATAACTTGTTGTGCTGGAAAGCAAAGAAATGAACAAGGACTGATGGGGACATATCAACAGGACACAAATCTAGATTAGAGGGGATCCCACCAGGCAAAGTCTAGTACAATTTGAGCACTAAAATAAATAATGATTTTAACAGATAATGATTGATTGGCTAAATCAGAAACTATGAGTCTATACCAATATGAATTTATATTTGATTATATTGTAAGTTTGGTGAGAAACAAAATATTTTCATTGTGTCATACTGCCTCCCTGTGCCAGTTTGGATGTATTAAGTCCCCCAAAATGCCAGGTTCTTTAATGCAGTCTTGTGGGGGAAGATGTATTAGTATTGTTTAAGTTAGAATCTTTAGATTAGTTTTTTTTTCCATGGAGATGTGTCCCACCCAACTGTGGATAATAGCTTCGAGTAGATTGTTTCCATGGATGTGTGGCCCCACCCATTCAGCATTCATCATGGGTCTTGATTAGTTTACTGGAGCCCTATAAAGTCTCAGACAGAAGGAGCTCAGTGCTGCAGCCAAGAGAGACATTTTAAAAACAGCTGTTGAAAGCTGATGTTGATGTTTTGGAGAATGCCATTTTGAAATGCAACCTGGGAACAAGTAGGCGGCAGCCACATGCCTTCCCAGCTAACAGAGGTTTTCTGGATTCCAATGATCTTTCTCCAGTGAAGGTATAGTCATGTTTACACCTTGGTTTGGATACTTTAATGACTGTAGAACTGTAAATTTGTAACCAAATAAAACCCCTTTATAAAAGCCAATCCATTTCTGGTATTTTGCATAATGGCAGTATTACTAACCAGAACATGCCCCACAAAATAATTATTTAATTACAAAAGAATAACTTTACAGCCTGTCAGATATACCCTTATGAAGCGATTAAGTTGATGGTCATCAGTAAGGAGCAAATCAAAATCTTATGCCACCTGGTAAGATGCTGTGAGAAGATTCCAGAGACATTTCTATGATATTTCTGCCAAAGATAACCTGAATCTAATCAGAAAAACTCAAATGATAAGCATTGTACTAAATTACAGGCCTGTAATCTTCAAAAGCAGTAAAGTCATGAACCTTAACATAGAAATTACAATCAGAAGTAACTTGTGATTCTATATAGGCCCCTTTTGCTATAATGAAAATTTTGGGGATCAATTGTGGAAATGTGGATGCAGTCTGAGAATTAGATAATAAAAATATATGACTATTAATTTCCCAATTTTGATGGCTTTATTTTGGTTATGTAGGGGAATGCCCTAGTTTGTAGAAGAGACATATTAAGGTATTTGGGGGAAATGGGATATCATGACCCAAATTTATGCTCAAATACCTCAGTGAGAAAAATTGGATTATTTGAAGAATACTTTTAACTTGACTATAAGTTTGTAATTTTTCCAAATTGTGTAATTTCTATAATATTTACATATAAAATATAGAAAGTGTATTAACTGTAGTTCTATATCTACATGTATAAATATAAAAGAAAATGGCATATCTTATTATTACAGGTACATATACTTTCTTTCCATTCTTTCCTTTAATACTATTTAGTTCCTACTATGTGAGAAGCTTTGCTCTAAGAACTTAAATTTCTACAGTAAAAGAAATGAAGTTTTTTTTTCACTGATGAAGCTGACAATGAAGCATGAGATCAACAATAAACATAGTAACTGAATGAATTGAGTTGTATGTTAAGAGTTACACATGCTTGAAAAAAATGAAAATATCAATTAGAATAAGAGATTTGGGCATTTGGGAGGTAGTTTACAGTTTTTAAATTATAGGCTTTGTTGAAGCAAAGAACAGAAGGAAATAAGGTCTATTGACTTTCTCAATATATAACTATTCTGTATAATATATACTCATTCTGATATTTATTAATGCAGTAATAAATAAATATGGGTACCTTTTTTCCTCTCTATTTCACAGGAATTTTACATCTCTTTTTTGCACTTTTTTTTTTTTCATTTTTGTTTGTTTTAGTTAAAAGCAATTGATAAACATATTTTTTCCCCTAGGTATGCATCATTTGTCTGAATATAATTATTAAGCTTATTTTTGTGCAGGTCATTCTACTTAATGTGTAGGGACAGAAATACAGAAGACAAGCTCTTATTTCATTGATTAGAATTGTCACAAATGTAAAGAGTAAGGACAAAAATTATTCAATGTATTCTGATAAAAATATGCACAAGCTACATTGAAAGGAATAGTCAATCTACATAGGAAGGCAAGATAAAGGCCCTTAAATGATGTGTGGTGTCTTTGAACTATGTCTAAAAATAAGACCATATGCTCTCCATACAGAAAGGGGCAGAGCAGGATAGAAAGTATATTTCCATGCAAAAAGGCAATTATAAGCAAAGGAGAAATGGATAAGGTGTGTGTGTTCCAGTGGCTGCTAGCAGTTTATGTG
Source organism: Choloepus didactylus (assembly GCF_015220235.1). Taxonomy (NCBI): domain Eukaryota; kingdom Metazoa; phylum Chordata; class Mammalia; order Pilosa; family Megalonychidae; genus Choloepus; species Choloepus didactylus. The sequence goes on from NC_051309.1 coordinate 66,329,748, forward strand.
CAGCATATATGTGTATTAGGGAATAGAAGAATTGGCTAGAAAACATTTTAGGTAGCTTTCAGTTTACAAACTTTTCTTTTTTAAAGAAATGTGTCAATGAAGAGTATTAAGCATGGAAATATTCTAATCATATCAAGAGCAGTCATTCAAGTAACACTGAAATTGAAAAAAAAGAGAATATTTCTATTAGACCTGTTGAGTAATTACTAGAGCCCAAGGGTTAAATAATATGTGTGTAAAGGTGGAAGCTGTTATTAGGCTTATCAGTTGGAAGTACCACAAATTATAAGACCCAAAATAGATTTAACAATGTATGAATTTACTTTTGTCTCTTCCATAAAAAGTCCATAGGTAGGCTGACTGGGATTTGTGTGGCAGTTTTATTCCATTTTATTTTCTGCAGTGTCACTATATTCCTCATGGTTCTCATAATAAAAGGTACCTTCCAGAACTTTTGCAAACAAATCTGATTTCCAAAGAGCAGGAAGGAAGAGGTCAGCAGAATGATAACTCAACTCTAAAGAGATTTCTTCTAATACTAATATAATTTTCCCTTACTAGTTATTGACTAAAAATTATCAGTCCTCACATAACTTGAATTGACTTAAAGTATTTTAACTGAAAACCCTAATGAAAACAGTCTGGGGTATGGTGGAAAGACTCCTGGGTACAAAGAAACCAGAAATTGATGGTTTGGAAAATTCTGAGCTTCCAGAAAGTGAGCCCCCAGAGAAAGGTGCACTATGTGAGGATTTACTTGAACTTGGGATCCAATCAGCCATTTCTGTGCAAGTCAGGATTTGAGGTGCAGTTATCCAGGAAGGATCTGTGGGAAGTCCTACTGTGTGATAGTTTTCACCCTTGTGTACTACATGCAAAACTGAAAATTTTGTTGTGAGATCTGTATGAATGGAATGACTGACAGCCTTGACTAAAAGGGACAGAAAAGGGAAAAAGGGGCAAATTGAAGGAAAATCACTTCAAAAGCAGAACCATGGAAGCTGATGTTTGGACTGAAACCATCTGCATAGGCTAAGAGAGTGGGCTCACCCATACCTGAAGAAAGGGTGAATCTGCCCTACTTGAAAGGGGTGGGCTTTCTATCCTATTGTTAAGGAAGAGTGCTACAACCCTGGAGTGTTCAGATGGTGGAGCCTATGCCTCAGGAAGTATGGAGAATCTGGCTACCACCCCAATACTCTGAGAAGGTGGAAACTTTGCCCCATCATTTACAAAAAGCCAGGCACCACCCCAACATTTGAAGAGGTTGGAGCCTTCATCACATTGTTCAGAGAAAGCATAGCCACAGTACAAGGCTTGGAAGTGGTGTTGTTGCCATCCCACCAGGCCCAGAGGACAAAATATCATTCCATAGGTGTCTCTCAGGCCTTGAACTCTCATGGAGTATGCTGTGATGGGTTTTGGTATTGTTTGGAACCCTTGACTGCTGTTTTCCTTCCAATTTATATCTATGGGAATGGAAATGTTTATCTTATGCCTATAGATATGTATATCCTTTGTATATTGGAAGCAGATAACTTGCTCTCCAGGTATTAAAGGTACACAGCTAGAGGGGGATTGAGCCTCAGGACAGACCATACCCATAACTGATTTCATAGGACTTTGTATTTAACATTGTTTCTGAGATGACTTACGGCTTTTGGGATATTATGATGGAATGAATGTGTTTGCATATAGAAAAAACATGTCTTTTTGGGGTCCAGAGGGTGGACTATGGTGGTTTGTAAATGTACCCAAGAAAAACATGTTTTTAATTTAGTGCATTCTTAAGGGTTTGAACCAATATAAGTTGGGCCTTTTGATGAGGCTACTTCAGCCAAGGTGAGGCCCACCAAAATCAGGATGGGTCTTAATCCTATTACTAGAGTCCTTTATAACAGAATGAAATTCAAAAAGGAGAGAAAGCCACAGATAGAGCAGCCAGAAGCTGAAACAAACAGAACCCCAAAGAGAAGGGAAAGACAAAGAGAGGCCACCATGTACCTTGCCATGTGACAAATTAAGGATCAAGGATCATCAGCAGCCAGCCCCAGGAACCACACTCTTTGGGAGAAAGCATCTTCTTGATGATGCCTTGATTTGGGGATATTTTCCCAGTCTCAAAATGGTAGGCTAATAAATCCCATTGTTTAAGCTGAACCAATCTATAGCATTTGATTAAGCAATCTAGGAAACTAACACGGTGTGACTCCAAACATGAAATCAGAAAAATATAAAAACACTTAACATTTATAAAAACGATTATTGAAGGAAAGTTTTAAATGTACAGATTTGGAAAAGGAAATTATATCATAAGTAGAAGTTTTATAAATCATTTAACCTAAGATATTTTCTAGTGAATTTACTGAATTTCACATATTAAAACACATAAATATTTATGCATCTATATAGACCACAAAATTACATGGTGACGAACAAAATATCAAAATGAAGCAAACAAACAGACACCCTGAAAATAAAACATTTTTAACTTAGACTGGTTGCCATTAAAATACAATGGGAAAGAAATAAATTTAAAGCCAATTTGATTTCCAAAGAGCAGGAAGGAAGAAGTCTGCCAAAGGATAGCTGTGCCTGCTCTTTTTAAAGAAACCTCTCTTAAATTCAAAAAGATTTCCCTTACTGTTCATAAGCTAAAAATTCATAAAATGTAAGAAATAATTCCAAGAAAAATAAATCTCAACTACATATTTCAAAGAACTAGATTGGAGAAAAAAAATGAAAAATTGATCTTGAGAATATAGAAAATGTAGTAGTGAGGTTTGAAAACAGAGACCAAGTTAAAATTCGATAATTATTTTTATTTAAAAAGTAAATAAAACCTGATAATGTGAAAATAATTATAACTTAAAAACATGAAGTTAGGAGAAAGAGGTAATGAGAGAAAACAATATGCCTGTGATCCATAGCCAAGGGAAGGTCAATAGAAAGCAGCTAATGTTGAAATATACTGTTTAGCAACCATCTATAAAACTCTTTTTTCAATTATGTTTTTCTTAAATTTAAGAATTAATGTCTGTGATAAATAAGGATTTATATACAATGTAGTAATATGTTTCCTTTACTTCAAAATTCAAGTAAAAGGTAAATGCATTTTACTTAAAATAATATGTATAACTTCATATAACTTTTGTCTAAAATATATGATTTCTGTCTCGCCTTCACTCTCTTTCTCTCTCCTGTTGCTTTCCTTACATTTCTGCACCCACCAGCCAATTTATTTATTCTCCTAGACTATCTCTCTCCCTTCCTCCCTTCCTCCATTAACCACCCACTTTCTACCTAACACTCTATCTAAATTACGGTTAACACTTTAATCTGAAAGTTATCTTATCTTAAAAAACTAGCTTAAGGAATGATTTTAGAAATGCAGATAAACTAAATCTAACATAAATTAGAAATTTTTCCTCAAACAGAAGCATCTTTAAAGATTATACTTATTTGCTTTCCCATATATTTGCATGTCCAAATTAAGCTGTATTTTCATATATATTTCTCTAAATTATGTTTCATATTTTGTTGTGAAAATCAATTACCATGTGTCAAATTTGGTTAACAGTGAATTCTTAAGTCATGGTTACAGCTGTCATTAGCACTTCAAAAATATATAAATGTGTTTATTGTGGACAAGCTAAAGCAATCTAGATGCAATGGTGAGGCAGTCTTTGACTTTTATCTGGATGGAAGTTGTTTTTGAAAACAACTTCCTTAACTTCATGTTTGAACAAATGTGTCAGAATTCTGTAAATGTAATCTGGTGGTTGGCAAATTTAAGGAAATCATTCAATTTTAATACCAGACAAAAAGTTCTATTTTGTATAAGCAGCAGTGACGACACAAGTTCTTTGTTGATGAAGACATTGCTTATATAAGTTCTTTGTTGATGAAGACATTGTTTATATATGTTTAAGTGGATCATGGTGATTTTATTGAATTATAAAACCCTAGATCTTCATATCTTTTCCTTTCCAGCCTCCAGCTTAAAAAATAAAAGAGAGTAAAAATAAAAGCTTCTCCTCTACTCCTCTTTGATTAGGAGTGGCAAGAATGAAAAACAAAACAAAACAAACAAAAAAAACACCCACTATTCTTGCTTTTATGTACAGCCAGGTGACAACATTCTGCACCTTAGTTTTTCTCAGAAGGGCAAAATAAAATGAATGGAAAGTTATTAGAAAAACTATATAAATCAAAGCTTGATTTAAGATGAATTGTTGTAAAAATTATAATGCATTTTGCAACTCAGTTGTTTTTGCAAGAGAAACCTATTTTCAATGCCTGTACAGTGACATAACATTCATGAAACAAAAGCTTTATAAAGTTTGTTATAAGAAAGAAATCTTCATCTTAATGGATGACTTCTTAAATAAAGCACATTTATTAAAAATAATACTACTAATAAAAGAAAAATGTAACCAATTATTACATTAAAACATATTTTAAAATTTAAAACACTTATTTCAAGTACTTCCCAGTGGTCCTTCTTCTGAATTGTTCTGGAAAGTGTCATCTAATGTATATAAAGAAATACCGGGTGCAGACCCACCACAATGTGTGGCCAATGCATGAAAAGTCCTACTAACACTGCTAAAAATAATTTTTTGAAGTGATTGGCAACTAGATTAGCCTGATATATTAAAAACTGTTTAATCACAAATAAAATAAACTTTAATGTGGTCATATTTGTACCCCAGATATGCTTAAAATATAGCAGATTCCTATTTGGGATGATGAAAATAATTTGGTAATGGGTGATGGTGATGGAAGCACAACATTGTGAATGTAGTTAATAGTAATGAAATCTATATCTGAATGTGATTAAAAGGGGAAATGCTAAATCATGTATATTGTAACAGAAAAAAAAGTCCATGGAACTATAGTACAAATGGTGAACTCTAAACTATGTACAATAGTTACATAGTTAATTGTGCAATTATAACAATGTGCTTTTTTCAATTGTTATAAATATATCACACTAATATAAGGTGTTAATAATAGGGTGACATGAATTCTGTATTTTATGCCTGATTATTCTATTGATCTACATGTTCTCTAATAAAGAAAAACAAAAAGGAACAAATGTAGTACTGATATGTTATAACATGGATGAAACATTATGTGACCTTCCCAAAGACCACATATTGTATGTTTTAATTTATATTAAGTGTTCGAGGATAGAGAAATCCATGGAAACAAAAAGTAGATTAGTGATTGCCTATGTCTGAGGACTGGGGAAAAATGTAGAGTGATGCTAAAGTGTATGGGCTTTCTTTTCAGGGTTATGAAAATGTTCTAAAATTAGATTTATGATTGTTGCACAACTCTGAATATACTAAAAACCATTCAATTGTACATTTTAAATTGGTGAATTGTATTTCATAAGAATTATATCTCCATAAAGTTGTTTAAAAAAGAAAGAAAGATGAAACGACTTCTACAAAAACATCATGATGCAGTTAGAAATTCAATTGTCCACACATTCCACAAATGGTGAAAATAATCATCACTAATATATTTATTTAAAGGATGAAAGTGATAAAAGTGTTTTAAAGTTTAGGGGAATGTATTTGTGTTTGCTGAAAACGGTGACTATATAGGATTGTTAAATGTGGATCTAAAACAGGAATGATTAACCAGAAGGTGATTGAATAATTCTTCCAAATATAGATTCATGGAAAAATTAATTGCTCATATACAGTCTAAGCTCCATGAGGACAGAGATTTCTTTTACTGTTTTTTCATTACTAATCTCCAATATGTTAAAAAATAGAAACTGTCATATAGAAGTACATAATAAAATTTTGAGTAAAGTGGTGAACATGTTTATTGCTTGAAGTTGCCTAATAGTAAAATGTAAAAGTAATTGTCAATTAAATGATTGACATTGAAAAGAAGTTGGTTGATGTCAAAGCAGTTATTTAAATTTTAAATAATGTCATGAACAACATTTCTCAGTAATTTTTAATTTTAAAGTATTACAGTTAACACAGAACATCCTAAAGCAACTTTTGATGCATTTGTTTCTTCTTTATTTCTGCAATTTATTTTCATGTCTTTTCCCTTTAAATCCTTCCATAATATGAAAAGTATTTTACTCTATGAAAAAATATTTTTATTTGGCCATTAGTAAGTTACTTATTCACTGTTAACACAGTTAATGTTAGGAATGAACAAATATTTTGCTCTGGTTAAGAATAAGAGTCACAGGTATAATCATTTATAATCTATAATATTTGTTTCAGATCCTGAAGGAATGATAAAGTCTAAGATACATAATTTAATCTTTGTATTTTCATTGTTTTATAAAATGTTTGAAATATGACTAATTTTTTTGTAGGATGGTAATAGAAGTTACACTTGCAGATATTTAAGTCACAGAAATTAAGACAGACTATGCTTTCCATAAGTAAATTGGATCAAAGAACCAGATCTGATTGAAAAACCAATATTTTATCTACTGCCCTATTAAGGGTCTGCTTTCCACTGCTACTTAGATATGTAATTTTATTTAATGTTTTTATTCTATGCTTTTTCATCCATAAATGTGTTCCCAAACCAGATAATAGCTGAAGTACCTTCTAAGATGATACACACACTACCATCTAGGATGACATACAGACACACAAACACACACACAAGACACACACAGTTGTTGTATATGTTATTCCTTTTCCTTAGTTATTATATAACTTTTTTTCAAATTTTCTTCATTTATTGAGCTTATTTTTGTTGAATTTTTTAACAAGAGTCATTATTACCATTAACTGTATTTACAATTCCCATTATAACATTTATTTAGAAACATGATAATATGCACTTAATATTATGTACAGTTTTATCTCTTTATCTAGTTTTGAGATTCTAGAACTTGAGATAGTTTTTGGTACTTATGTTCCTACCCTCTGGTACTTATAAGAACATGTATCATTTAACAGGAATGCAAAAATGTCTATTTTCCTATTACCTATATTCAGGCAAGCAAGTATTTGAGAAAGCAAACTACATGGATTTTTTTGTATGTTTGCTTAAGGTTCTCTTTGTTCTTTGAGAATGAATTATTTAAGGTTTTTCTGATATTCTTGTTTACTTTATTTGCAGGTGTTCCTAACACCTTTCCTTTTTGCTTTCTTTCTCTGCAAATACAAGATCAATATGTATGAAGTACCCTATTATTTTGTGTTTGAGGAGAAATGCATCTTATTTTGGATACATTAAAGTTCTATCACACTCAAATATTTTAGCACATCATGTTTTTGTTTGTGGTCTGAATATTTTAAATCTGCTGTAAAGTAACATCTAACATTTGAATAACAGCTGTTATGGATTAAGCTCTTTCAGCAGTCTTTTTATTCTTGTTAATCTTTGCAAAAATAAAGCAAAATGTGTGAGTTTACAATTCAGCCAGATACAAAGGATCTAATTAATCAGATTTTGCAATCTGTAGGTTCATAAGAGTAATGTAATTCAACCAAGTTGAAATAAAATATGAGAAAATAGTTTAGGGTTAATTAGTTGAGTTCCAAACAAATCATTTATACATTTACATCACTATTATCTATTTAGACTTAATATTGTTTCTTGGTAATTTCTCATAGCAATGTACAAATTTATTAGTTGGAGGTCAACATGTTTTTCCCAGTAAAGTGAAATTAATTATAGCCAATGGACAAACTGAACAAATTTTAGGGAAAGGAAAGAAAACAAAAAATAAAAAGTAAAGAGGAGAGTGAGAGAAAAGAAAGAAACTAAACTAGTTAAAAAGACTAATTTGCATTAAATCAGAAAAGAGAAAATAAATTCAAGGTGGAGAAAAATGAGTTCTGATTCTTCACTGCAAAACTCAGGTATTTTTATGATTCAAATAGTGTGGTTATCATTTTCAAATGAAATTCATGCAAAAGGTTGTAAATAAAAGCACATATAGGCAGAGTATAGATATCTGTCAAAACTTGCCATATACAGGAGTGATGTCATCAAGATGGTAATGTAAGATATCCCCCCAGAAAAGATTCCCCTCATAAACAATTAATAAAAGGGCAAATTCCACTTGCTTTGAACTCTGGAGGATGTCAGAGACTGGAGAAAGATTACACAAAAGCTGAATTGAAGTTAAAAAATAAAACACCAAAAAAGAAAGTAGGGGAGCTGTGACAGACCTGCCAGCTGAGACCTATTCCCCTCACTTGGTCCCATGTGTCTTGAGTTCACTCAGTGGCAGCAATTCAGCCTGAACACCTCCTATTGTGGAGCCACTCCCAGCAGTGACTTAGGACCCCACATACATTCAGGCACAGGGACTCAAGGCCACATAGACCATGGCAGAGCACAGGCAGTCGGCAAGCACATGAATACAAAAGGACACAGAAAGCTAAAAGACTCTCAGCAGAACTGCTGGCAAATGATGCACATGCCCACTTCAATGTCTAATTGCTGGAGCATCAAAGTGAATAAAACAGTTTTTTGTGAACACTGATCCGGTATATCTCCCTGGGGTAGAATATCCTAACACAGAAGTTAGCAGAAGCAGAAAGGCCTCATGAAAAATGGTAAAACTGAACTTTTTTAGGGTAGGGCTGGCCCAGGGCTGAAAGTTGTAATGGAAAGTGGGCACTAAACATGGGAGAGCAGTTAAGTAAATCATAGATGCTGGGGAGGAAAACCTGCACAAAAACAAACAGAACAGCCCATGCTAATGCAAAACTCAATTGTCCTACATTCTCATTATATATAATTCTACACTTGAATTCCTGAGAGTTAAAATACAATTAAATAAGGAATAATATACTTCTAATGGACATGTAAAATACAGAAAAGGTAAGGTGTGACAAAAACAACATAAAAAGAGGAAACAGAGGGATATGGGAGCAGATAAATATATGCTATTGAAGTTAAGTTGGTACCTTTTCAAGTAGGTTATACACTTATGTTTTTAAATATAAACCCAGGGGTAACTACAAGGAGTGTTTTTAAAATACGCAGACACAGAAATGGGAAAGGAACAAACAATACACCACAAAAAATTAACTATACACACAAAGCCTGCCATAAAGGAAAACAGAGGGAAAAAAGATATGTCATACAATAGAACAAAAGACAAAATTACCAAAATAAGTCTTGCCTTATCAGTAACATTGACTGTTGATAGATTAAACTCCCCAATCAAAAGAAGCAGATTGGCAGAATGTATAAAATAAAAAGCATGACCCAAGTACATGTTGGTTACAAGAGACTCACATTAGACACAAAGACATAACCAGGTTGAAAATGAAAGGATGAAAAAGAGATATTCTATGCATGCAGTAACCAAAAGAGAGCTGGGATAACTATACTAATATCAGATAAAATAGACTTTCAGTCAAAATATTTTCCAAGAGACAAAGAAGAACAATATTATTAATAAAAGTTTAAATTTACCAAGAAGAGATAGTAATCAGAAATATTTACACACTTAACTACAGCATCACAATACATGAGGCAAACAGTAGCAAAAATGAAAGTGGAAATAGACACTTCTACAATAATAGTTGGAGACTTCAATACACTACTTTCATCAGTGGATAGAACATCTAGACAGAATGTCAATAAGGAAAGAGTGCACTTGAACAATATGATAAAAGAATTATACTTAAGAGACATATAGAACATTGTACTCCATAACAGCAGAATATACATTCCTCTCAAGTTCTCACAGATCATTCTCCAGGATGAACCACATGTTAATTCACAAAGCAAGTCTCAATAAGTTTAGAAAAGATTGAAATTATACAAAGTAAACTCTCTGACCTCAATGGAATAAAGCTACAAATCAATAATAGATGGAGAACAGAAAAATGCAACAATGTATTGAAGTTAAAACAACGAACTCTAAAAGATCAATACGTCAAAGAAGAGCTCATTAGGCAAATGAGGAAATATCTTGAGACAGATGAAAATGAGAACACAAAATATCAGAACTTATGGAGTGCAGTCAGAGCTGTATTCAGATGGAAATATATAGCCCTAAATGCTTATATTAAAAAAAAGAAGGAGCTCAAATCATAATCCTAGCCACACACCTGGAAGAACTAGAAAAAAGAACAGCAACCTAAAACCAAACTGAAAAAGAAGAAAATAAAAAATAATAGAGCAGAAATAAATGAATTAGAGAATAATAATAATGACAATAAAGGGAATTAACAAGATTAAAATTTGTTCATTTGAAAAGCTCAATAAATTTGAGACAAACCTTTGGCTAGACTGACAAAGAAAAAATGAGAGAGGAGAGAGCACAAATAAATTAAACTAGATATTAAAGGACAGGTATTAATACTGACCCCATAGAAATAAAATGGATCATAAGAGGATACTATTCACAACTGTATGCCAACCAATTAGAACCTAGATGAAATGGGTAAGTTACCAGAAACACATAAACAACCTACACTGACTTTAGAAAACATAGCAAATCTCAATAGAACAACTGCAAGTAACAAGATTGAATCATTAATCACAAACCTTCCAACAAAGGAAAACCCAGGATCACATGGCTTTACAGGTGAATTCTACCAAATATTCCAAGAAAAAATTATCATCAATCCTGCTCAAAATCTTCCAAAATTTGAAGAGGAGGAAACACTACCTAGCTCATTCTATGAAGCTAAAATCACCATAATACCAAAGCCAGATAAAGATTCCATAATAAAAGAAAGAGACTAATATCCCTTATGAATATAGGTGAAAATCCTCAACAAAATACCAGCAAATTGAATCCACCAGCACATTAAAAAAATTGTAACATGATCCAGTAGGGTTTATCCTAGGTATGCAAAGATGGGTCAATATAAGAAAAGTGATTATTGTAATACATCACATTAACATAACTAAGGAAAAAATATTTGATCATTGCAATTGATGCAGAAAAGGTATTTGATAAAATCCAGTATCCCTTCTGATAAAAAACTCTTAGAAACCAGGATTAGAATGAAACTTCTACACCTGATAAAGGGCATATATGAAAAACCCACAGCTAAAATGATACTCAAAGGTGAAAGACTAAAAGCTTTCCCTCTAAGATTAGGAACAATATCAGCATGCCTACTGACATCACTGTTATTCAACATTTCACTAGAAGTACTAGCCAGAGCAACTAAGCAAGAAAGATAAATAAAACATCTAAATTTGAATGGAAGTAGGAAAACTTCCACCATTTGCAGATGATATGATCCTATATAGAAAACTTCCTGAAAAATCTACCACAAAGATACCAGTGCTAATAAACAAAGTCAGCAAAGTGCAAAAATCAGTAGTGTTTCTACACACCAGTAATGAACAATCTGAAGAAGAAATCAAGAAAAAATTCCATATACAATAGCAACTGAAAGAGCCGTATATGTAGGAAAAAATTTAATGAAGGATGTAAAGGACCTATGCATGGAAAACTATAAAACATTGCTAAAAGAAATAAAAAAAGACCCAAATAAATGGAAGAACAGCCCATGCTCATGGATTAGAAGAGTAAATATTGTTAAGATGTCAATTCTACCTAACGTGATTTACAGATTCAACATAATCCCAATCAAAATTCTAATAGCCTTCTTTGCAGAAATGGAAAAGCCAATCATCAGATTTATTTGGAGGTACATGGATGTCCAAGTAGTCAAAGCCATCTTGAAAAAGAATGAAGTTGCATGATTCACACTTCCCAATTTTAAAACTTATTGCAAAAGGGGTGTTGGGCTTCCCCACCTCAATGGTTGCTGATGTGCTCACAGACATACGGGACTGGTGACTGGTGGTCTGATGGGCTGAGCCCTCTATCATGGGACTTGCACTTGGGAAGACTGTTGCTGCAAAGGAGAGTCTAGGCCTGCCTATAATTGTGCCTAAGAGTCTCCTCCTGAATGCCTCCTTGTTGCCCAGATGTGGCCCTCTCTCTCTAGCTAAGCCAACTTGGCAGGTGAAATCACTGCTCTCCCCGCTATGTGGGATCTGACACCCAGGGGAGTAAATCTCCCTGGCAATGTGGAATATGACTGCAGGGGAGGAATCTAGACCCAGCATAATGGGATGCAGAATATCTTCTTGACCAAAATGGTATTGTAAGAGGAAATGAAATAAGCTTCAGTGGCAGAGAGATTCCAAAAGTAGACAAGAGGTCACTCTTGTGGGTACTTTTATGCACAAAATAGACAACCCTTTTTAGGTTTTAATGAATTGGAATAGCTAGCAGTAAATACCTGAAACTATCAAACTACAACACAGCACCCTTTAATCTTGAAGATGATTGTATAAAAATGTAGCTTTGAGGGGTGACAATGTGATTAGGAAAGCCATATGGACCACACTCCCCTTTATCCAGTGTATGGGTGAAGAAGTAGAAAAATTGGAGGGGGGGGGAGAGGGGAGGTAACCAGTGTTCTTTTCTGCTTTAATTGTTCTTTTTCACTTCAATTTTTATTCTTATTATTTTTGTGTGTGTGGTAATGAAAATGTTCAAAAATTAATTTTGGTGATGAATGCACAACTATATAATGGTACTGTAAACAACTGTATGTACACTTTGCATGACAGCATGATATGTGGATATATCTCAATAAAATTGAATTAAAAAAACTTATTGCAAAGGTACAGTATTCAAAATAACATGGTACTGGCACAAGGGCTGATACTTAAGACCAACAGATTTCAATTGATAGGTGAGAAATATACCCTCATCTGTAGGGCCAATTGATTTTTTATAAGGGTGCCATATGCACTCAATTGGAAAAGAACAGTATCTGCAAAGATGGTGCTGGGAAAACTGGGTATCTGTATGCATCAGAATGAAGAGGGACCACGCTTTCACACCATAAAGAAAAAGTAACTCAAAATAGATCAAAGACCTAAATATAAGAACCAGAACTGTAAAACTCTTGAAAGAAAAGTTAGGGAAGCATCTTAAGGGCTTTGTGTTAGACAATGGTTTCTTAGACTTTACACTGAAAGCACAAAAATAGAAGAATAAAATGATAAATGGGACCTTAACAAAATTAAATACTTTTGCACAGCAAAGAACTTCATCATGAAAATAAAATGGCAACCTACAGAATAGAAGAATATATTTAGAGACTACATAACTTGATAAGCATTTAATTTCCAAAATTTATAAGGAAATCTTACAACTTAATAAGAAAAAGAAAAACAACACATTCATAACATGGGCAAAAGAGACTGGGATAGACATTTCTTCAAAGATACACAAATGGTCAAAGAGAACATGAAAAGTTCCTCAACATCATTAGCTATTAGGGAAATAAAAATCAATACCTCAAAATATACCACTTCACACCCACCAGAATGGCTACTATTAACAAAAATCAAAATGAAAAATAACAAGTATTGGAGAGGATGTTGGAAAAAAGCACCACGCATTCTGCATTGGTGGTAATGTAAAATGGCGCATACTCTTTGGAAGACAGTTTTTCAGTTCCTCAGGAAATTTATTATAGAATGGCATATGACCTGTCAATCCCACTTCTAAGTATGTACCCCAAAGACTCGAAAGCAGGGACTTAAATAGTTATTTGAACACCAATTTTCTTAGTGGAATTGTTCACAATTCAAAAGATTCCAAAAGATGGAAGCAACCCACATATCCATCAACAGATAAGCAAAATGTGGTATGTACATGTGTTCTGGTTTGCTGATGCTGCCAGGATGCAAAACACCAGAAATGGATTAGGTCTTATAAAGGGGGTTTATTTGGTTGCACAGTTACAGTCTTAAGGCCATTAAGTGTCCATCAGTAAAGGGTACCTTCACTGGAGAATGGCCAATGGTGTCCAGAAAACCTCTGTTAGCTGGGAAGGCACGTGGCTGGTGTCTGCTCCAAGTTCTGTTTTCAAAATGGCTTTCTCCCAGAGAGTTCCTCTCTAGGCTGCAGTTCCTCAAAAATGTCACTCTTAGTTGCTCTTGGGATGTTTGACTTCTCTTAGCTTCTCTGGAGCAAGAGTCTTCTTTCATCAGCCATCTTCAAACTGTCTCTCATCTGCAGCTACTCTCTCAGCTTCTGTGGATTCTTCAAAGTGTCCTTCTTGGCTGTAGCTAGCTTACCTCTTCTATCTGAGCTTATACAGTGCTCTAGTAAACTAATCAAGGCCCATGCTGAATGGATAGGGCCGCACCTCCATGAAAATTATCCAATGAAGGATCTTACCCACAGTTGAGTGATCATATCTCCACAGAAACATCCAATCAAAAATCTCCAATCCAATCAACAGCAAAATGTTTCCTGCCCACACAATGCTGCATCAAACATAATGGCATTGTGGGGGACATAATGCATCCAAACCAGCATAGCATGTAATAGAGTATTATACAGTAATGAAAATGAATGACGTTCTGATACATGCAACAACATGCATGGAGTTTGGAGACATCATGATGAGTAAAACCAGCCAGACACAAAATAACAAATATTGTATGCTCTCACTGGTATGAAATAATTGTAATAAGCAAATTCATAGAGTCAGAAATTAGAGTACAATTTCTCAGGGCCTGGGGAGGGAGTAGGGAATAAGGTAAAGCTTAGTTATTACAGAATTTTCTTTTGCAATTATGGAAAAATTTTGGTAATGGACTATTTTGTTGATAGGACAACAGTGAGAATGTTAATAACACCAATGAATTATATATCAATTATACATGAATTCATGTATAACCTGAGTATTAAAACATTTAATTAATTTTAATGGTTATCTAGAAATTTAGGAAAAACATAAATATAAAGGTAAAATAACACTCAGTCATAATCTCACCCATCCAGAAACAAGCCCTTCATAACATTTGGCACATTTCCTAAAGATAATCTTCTTTATGCTTCTGTGTATGTGTAAGCACAAACAATTTTTTTTAATTTTTCATGTTTCCTATATTCATATTTGGTTTTTGTTAATATAAACATTTTGATTTACATATTTACATATTTGCAACCTTTTTCTTAAGAGATATAACAGGATGAGGATCATTTAAATTTATTTTGAAAGTTTGCATTCCCAGAGTCATGACCTGCTTTCTGCATGTACTGCATGTATGAGTGTCCAACTCAAAATCTATTCATCAATATCATGTTTTTAATTATTTCAATTTAGTAATTTAATAAAATGTAACAGTTCATACTAATTTTAATCCATCTCTCTGAATAACTGTTTTGCAGGGAATAATTTTTTCTTCAACAACCCCTCCTCCTAATACTGGTTCCTTTATTATTGAATCGATTTATCTGCTATTTGTCACATCTTCCATTATTTCTCAACTGATAATGTTATTCCATGATATCTTAATCCATACACAAAGGTTCAGATTGAGCCCACTATTAGAAAAACTGTTGTAACTGTAAATCAAACTTTGTTTCTCTTTTATAATGTAGTCAAATTCAGCAATGTCAAATTTATATCATAATTTCTACACTCAAACCTTCTGGATAGAAAATACTATAAAAGAGAGGGTTCTATGTAAAGCTGACATTTTATGAAGAATATTTTTGATAGCAAAACCTAAGGGAAGTGAAAAGATAGGGAAATTATGCAGATGTGAGATATAAAATAGGAGTAAATAATGATTAAAATTGTGCCCTTGGCATATCTTGAAACAGTGAAAACCCAGTCTTTTACTTTTTTCTTTTACCTTTTGTCTCAAGTAAAGGTAGGGCATCAAAAGAAACATAAACGGAAGATGCTATTTAAGATTCCCTTGAACTCAAGTGAAAAATGCAGGTCTGTTCATGCTTCTTATCTGCTTACCCTTCATCAGTTGATAAAATATTGAACCAACCTTTTCAAAATGAATTGCTTTTTAAGGAATGTCATGTGAAGAGGAGAAAATTAACATGAAATTGTGCCACTTTTATTTAAATATGTACATACTTTAACCACCTGGTGTTATCTTCCTGAAATTAGCCCTTTCTGTAAAGGAACTTCATGATTCATTCAGTGATGAATGGACAATGACAATTACTCAGGAGTACCAGGTCACTATACTGGCTCTCATTAAGAGTTAATCACTTATTCAGCAAGAAGTTCAATAAACTCCTATCAAAATATTAGTCATTGCAATTTCATTTAGCAACTCTTTTTCCCTTTTTAATTAATTGTCAAGTGCTTAATGTTGCTTTGTTTTTATGAGGCTTTGTCTGAGGTAGATATAATGTGATGTTTATCTTTTCCATTTAGTATAATTTGTATAATGCCATTATGTTTTTAATCTAACATCTCAATGTACAAATATTGAACCACTGACAATTCAGAATTTCTGAACTATCCATACACCATATATGTATTAAGCCACATCTTTTTTTTTCTAAGATTAATTGAAATTCATCAGTTTCAATTGCAGATTATGTAGCTAAGAAATTTATATCTCTAGTCTGGGACAATTTTATACATAATTTAAATTTGCCTGTCTCTATGGAGTATATATATTACTGAATATTTTAGTCTATATCAAACAGAAAACACATTTCTTCCATTGTCTTTGTGAATATTAATTTTTGTATCATAAGCTATCATAATTATTTTTAAAGCATAACATAAACATATTATCTGCAGAGATGCCTGAGTAACTAATGAATCCTGATTTGAAAACCTGTAGTATTTCTTCTTCATAAATATATACATTAAAAAAGTCACAATTTATTAAAATGTTATGATTTCATTAACATGAAATAGTTAGAATAAGTAAATTCATCGAGTCAGAAGGTAGAATACAGGCTACCAGGTGCCATGGTAAGGGTAGAGAATGGGGAGATAATACTTAATTTGTCTATTTGAGCTGAATCATAATGTTTTGGTAATGGATCATGGTGATGATAGCTAATCATTATGAACATAATTAACAGCACTGACATATATTGAAATGTGTTAAAAAGTGGAAATTCTAGGTTTTATATATGTTATTAAACAAAAATTAAAGAAATAAACATAGGACTGTACAACACAAAAATGAACTCTATTTTAAGCAATGGACTATAATTAATAGTATAATTATTAAATGCATCACACTAATGAAAGGTGTTAGTAATAGGGTACTATATGGGAACTCTTTATTTTATGAATGATCTTTCTGTAATACTATAACTTCTCTTAAAAATGGGAAATTTTTTAAATAAAAAATATAATTGTAAAAACAATAGAGCAAACCATAGAGTTAAACACGTATTTGCAATATGTATCTGACTAAGCAATTGTATCCAGAAAACATAAAGAACTCTTACAACCCAATAACAAAAACAAAACAAAAAAAAAAAAAAAACAGTTTAAAAATGGTCAAAATACTTGAATAAATACTTGAAATAAAAGGGCATATGGCTGTATAATAACCACATAGATAGCTGTACAATAACTATATTATGTTAAAGATACTGAAAGAGAAAAACTGCCAATCAAGAATCCTATATTCAGCAAAACTGTCCTTTGAAAATGAGTTTAAAATATTTACAGAAAAACAGGAGACCTCCTCTAGAAGAAATACTAAAGGGAGTGCCACAGACAGAAAAAGACAGGAGAGAGGACTTTGAAGAAGAGTGTAGAAATGAAGTTACCAGGATATAGAAGGAAGGCAAATATCAAGCATTTGATGCTTAGGGAGTACAAAACATTCAAAAGGATTGATTGTATAGATCCAGAAATGGATAGTACAATACTGGGTGATGGTAGCACAATTTTGCAAGTACACTGAACAAAGATGACTGTGAATATGGTTCAAAGAGGAAGTTTAGGAGCATGAAGGACACCAGAAGGAAATATAGAAGATAAAGACTTGGACTGTACAGCTTAGTAAAACCTAGAGTAGTCAATGATGGTGATTAAATGCACAAATAAAAGGGTGTTTTTACATGACGGAGAACAAATGAATGCCAACTTTGCAAGGTGTTGAAAATGAGATGGTATTGGGGAAAAACACAATCAACCTGGAGTCTACAGTTAACATTAGCATGTAATATGCTTCCATTAATTGTAACAAAGGCAATATGTCAAAGCTAAATGCTATAAGAGGGGGATACAAGGGAGGGGTATGGTATTCTTGGCACTGGTGTTGCCTGATATTTGTTATATATTTTTTTATTTTAATTTTAACTTTGTTTTTTCTAGTCATCATTTTTTCCCTTTTTTCTTTTCTCATTTTTCTTTTTTCTCTTATTCCTCTTTCTTTGTAGAAGAAATGGAAATGTTTTTGCATAGATAGTGGTGGTGAATTCATAACTATATTATTCATGGAACCATTGATTGTTTACTTAGAAGGGAATTATGGTGTGTGAATAAAATTGTCTAAAACATAAAAAGAGGGATACAAGTGCTGGAGAAAAGATTGAGAGAGGTATTTACCTAATCATTTTTTGTGGAGAAGCAAAATGGTGCAGCACACCTGGAGGGTACTGTGGTTTTTCCACAGGAAGCCAAGCATGGGGTCCTACAACCCTGTAATTGGGTGAATATACTTGAAAGAACTGAAAAGAGGGACATGAATGGACATTTTCACAGTGGGATTTATGGTTGTAGTATTCATGATTCGCAGTGTATACCTGATACTCAGAGTGAGCCCAGCTCTATGAATGTCACCATTACCCCATACAGCAAATGAAGAGTCTGAAAAAGAGATCATACTTCAATTAGAGATATGAACAAAATGGACTTGGGTAGGATTATGGTAAATCAGAATAAAGGGCAAAGGACAATACTGATGGTGTTTTAAAACTTCAACTTCTGTGTGGAAGAAATATTTAATGTGTGCATAGTCTATAATTTTTGTAGCACACTATAATTTAACTTGTATGATCAGTTTATTCAAACACCATAATTACATGGAACTTTGAATAGGCAGAGGAATTGGTTGGTTCATACAGGTTAGTTTGAGGTCCCAATACATCCCAGAGTAATTTGGAAAGAGAATAAAAATGTATTTTCAAAGCCCCCTTGAAGGACTGCATGCAAATGTAGAAATATTAAAATTCCCCACTTGGGGAATTACTGATATTCTCACAAGCATTGGGGACTTAGAAGGCCAAGCCATTGATTTTGGTGCTTTCCCTTATGAACCTTGTTACTGCAAAGGAGAAGCTAAGCCTATGTATAATTTTACCTAAGAGTCACCCCTGGAGAACTCCTTTTGCTGCTAGATGTAGCCAGTCTGTCTAAGCCAACTCTGCATGTAAGCTCACTGCCCTCCCCCCTAAACGGGACAGGACTTTCAGGGATTTATATCTCCCTGGCAACAAGGGACATGACTCGTGGAGATGAGCTTGGCCCTGGCATTGTGGGATTTAGAAAACCCTCTTGGACCAAAAGGGGGAAGAGAAATGAAATAAAATAAAGTTTCAGTAGCTGAGAGATTTCAAATAGTGTCAAGAGTTCATTCTGCAGGTTATTCTTATGCATTATATACATATCCCTTTTTAGTTTTTAGTGTATTAGAATGTAGAAGGAAATACCTGAAACTGTTGAACTGCAATCCAGTAGCCTTGATTCTTGATGATTGTATAACTATACAACTTACACTGTGTAACCATGTGTTTGTGAAAACCATGTGGCTCACACTCCCTTTTTGTAGCGTATGGACAGATGAGTATAAAAATGTAGAAAATGAAGACAAAAAGTAACTGAATGATATCGAGGGATGGGGGATGGGATGTTTTTGGGTGTTCTTTTTAACTTTAATTTTAATTCTTATTCATTTTTGTGATAATGAAAATGTTCAAACATTGATTGTGGTGATGAATGCACAACTATATAATAGTTCTGTGAAGAACTGATTACACTGTGGATGATTGTATGTTTTTTTTTTAATTGTATCTCAATAAAACTGAATTAAAAAAATCTTCCAATGGCTCCTGATTTCTACAGAATTGAACCCATATCATTACAAAGACTTCAAAAGCCCTTTGTTGGATGTCTTTGACCTCATAACCTGTAACTTTCCCTCAGCAGTCCTTGGCAAACACCAATCTCTGTTTTGTCTCCATTGACTTACCTATTTTCTATTTCATAAAAGTGGAGAGATAAAATATGTGAGCTTTTGTGTTGGGCTCCTTTCACTTTGCATGAAGTTGTGAAGGATCTCTAACATTGTAGCATGAATCATCCCTTATTTTATGGCTGAAAAATATTCAGTTGTATTGTTTGATTACAGATTTGAGCAAATTGTTAGGCATAATTTGTTTATTCATTCATCAGATGAACTTTGGACTCCTTCCACCTTTTGTCTTTTAGGAATGTCTACATGTACCCATTTTGGTAACTATTTGCAACTCTTTGGGGTATATCTTAGTAGTGGAATTTAGGGATTGTGGTAATTCAATGATTAACTTTTTGAGGCACCAGCAAAAGTGTTTTCCATAGTGGCTGAACAATTTTATATTTCCACCAGCAATGTATGAGAGCTTTAATTTTCTACCATCAGTGTATGAGGGCTCCAATTCTCCACATCCTCACACTTATTTTCTGTTTTTATTTATTTTATCATTATATTAATTCTACTGGGTATGAATAGGTACCTCATTGTCATTTTGATTTGCATTTCCCTAATGATTAATAAAGTTGATAATCCTTTCCAAGTTTGACCATTGTTATAACAATGTTCCCTATTGTTAATATCTTCTTTGGAGAAAGGTCTATACAAGTACTTTGTCCATTCTCTAGTTGGGTTATTTGATTTATTATTGAGTTCAAAGAGTTATTTATATATTCTGAATACTAGATTAGCCCTTATTAAATGTATAACTTCCAAGTGTTTTCCCTCATATTGTATTGTAGTTTCATATTCATTATAATTCCCTTTAATCTTTGATGCAGAAAAGTTTTTAATTTTGTAGAAGTCCAATTTATGTATATTTTTTGCTTGTAATTTTGGTGTTAATATTCAAGAAGTCATTTCCAAATCAAAGATCATGAATATTTACTATTATGTTGGCCTTTAAGATATTTATGGTTTTAGCTCTTCATCACTTTGATATATTTTGCGTTTATTTTCTACCTTGTGTGAGGTAGGGGTCCATTTTATTTCTCATACACGTGGATTTCCAGTTGTCCCTACTCCATTTGTTGAAGAGACTGTTCTTTCTTTCCTCATTAAATGACCTTAGTCCCACTGTTAAAAATAAGGGGGCCATATATGAATGAGTTTATTTCTGGATTCTCAATTTGATTCCACCGTGTTCATACGTCTGTCCTTACGCTGGTACCACAGTGTTTTAATTACCATAGCTTGGTACTTGTATTTGAAATTGAGAAATAGGAGTCCTTCCAAATTTGTTCTTCATTTTTTTTACTATGAAGGGCCCCTAGTATATAATTATGAATTTGAGGATTGGCTTTTTCACTTCTGCAAAAGGCTATTTGAATTTTGATAGGGATTGCATTCAATTTATACGTCACTTTGGTTAGTATTGACAGCTTAACAATACTGAATTTCCCAATCCATGGGATGTTTTTTCCATCTATTTAGGTTTTCTTTAATGTGTTTTTCAATAGTATTTTTCATTTTCAGTTTACAAGAATTAAACCTCCTTGGTTAAATTTTTCCTAGGTATATTATTCTTTTATATCTTCTGTAAATGGAATTGTTTTATTAATTTCCATTTCAGATTATTCATTGCTGTTATACAGAAACACAACTGATTTTTCCATGTCAATCATGTACTCCACAACTTTGGTGAATTTGCTCAACACTTCTAGTAACTTTTTTTTGTGAATTGTTTGGGATTTCTATATATAAGACTGCATCATCTGCAAATACAGTTACAATTGTCTAAAACATAAAAAAGAGGGATACAAGTGCTGGAGAAAAGATTGAGAGAGGTATTTACCTAATCATTTTTTGTGGAGAAGCAAAATGGTGCAGCACACCTGCACCATTCAGATGTCTTTCATTTCTTATTCTTCTTTCTTTTTTTGACTAATTGCTCTGTCTGCAATTTCAAGTACAATGTTGGATAGCTGTGGTGAAATGGGTGCTCTTTTCTTGTTCCTGACCTTTGAGGGAAAGACTTTAGACTTCCACTATTGAGTAGGCTTTTAGCTGTGGGTTTTTTCATATAGACCTTTGATAATGTTGAGAAAATTCCCTTTGTTTTTGGTTTTATGAGTGTTTTCATGAAGAAAGTTTGCTTCATATTTATCAAATGCATTTTCTAAATCAATCAAGGTGACCATATATGTGTTTTCTTTTTCCTTCATAATAATGTGGTGTATTATCTGGATTTATTTTTTTATGTCGAGACACTTGCATTCCTGGGATGAATTCTTGTTGGTTCTAGTGTATAAGATCTTTGATGTGCTGTTACATTAGATTTGCCGGTATTTTGTTGAGGGATTTTTCATCTTACCTCAGAAGAAATATTCTGTAATTTTGTTTTCTTGCAATTGTTTTATCTGGCTTTGATGTCAGAATAATGTTGGCCTCATAGAGTGATTTGAGATGTGTTCTCTCCTAGTCTATTTTTTGGAAGAGTTTGATGAGTATTGGGGTTAATTCTCCTCTTAATGTTTGGTATAAGTCACTAATGAAGCTATTAGGTCCTTGACTTTGCTTTTGTGGGAGGCAATTATTGATTCAATCTCTTTCATTTTTATGAGTATGTTCAGATTTTCTATTTTGTCTTAAGGGACTTCTGGTAATTTACACATAGAAAAATTTTTCCACTTATCTAGGTTGACTAATTTGGTGCATATAATTTTCATAGCATTTCAATATAAATTTTTAAAAAATTCTGTGTAGTTGGTGGTAATGGCCCCACTCTGATCTCTGAATTTAGTTATTTACATCTTCTCTCTTTTTTTGTGTGTTAGTCTAGCTATTTTGTTCATTTTTTCAGAGACAACATTTGGTTTTTTTGAGTCTATTGTTTCTCTATTCTCCATTTCATTTGTCTCCTTTTGAGCATTTATTATTTCCTTCCTTCTGCTTGCTTTGAGTTCAGTTTACTCTTCTTTCTCTGTTCCTTAGGTAAAAATTTAGGCTATTGATTTGAAATCCTTCTATTTTTAATGCAATCATATATTGCTATACCTTTCCATCTGAAGACTGCCTTTGTTGCACCCCATAAATTTTGGTGTGTTGTGTTTTAATTTCCATTTATCTCTACACATTTTCTAATTCCCCTTGTGGCTTTTTCTTTAAACTATTCATTGTTTAATAATGTGTTGTTTAATTTTCACATATTTGGGTGTTTTCAAGTTTTCCTTCTGTTGCAGATTTCTAGCTACATTCCTTTGTGGTTGGACAAGAAAATTGTTATGATTTAAATTTTCTAATAGTTATTGAGTCTTGTTTTATGGCTGAACATATGTTCTATCCTGGAGAATGATCCATAGACATTTGAGAGGAAGGTGTACTCTATAAGATGAAGATATAGCATGTATAAATACATATTGCACCAAAATATATGAAGCAAATATTGACATATATGAAGCAAATATTTCAAGTGAGAAATAGATAATTCTATTCTAATTGTTAGAGATTTTAATATATCTCACTTTCAAAAATGGATGTAACATCTGGACAGAAGACTATTAAGGAAATAGAAGACAATTCTATAAACCAACTAAACCTAACACACATATATGGAAAACTAAACCCAACATCAGAGTACACCTTCATCTTACAGAACAATGATAGCATTTAAGTTGGTATGCTTCATAGTGCCCTTATACTCTGTTCACTTTTCTTCATTTTTTTTTTCCTTTTCTCATAGTGGATAATTCCAATAATCCTATGTTCATGTTTACTGATATTTTTCTTCAACCTGCTCAAATCTGCTGTTGAAATCCTCCAGTGTATTTTTGTTTTCAATTACTGAACTTTACAGTTCCAGAATTTCTCTCTGGTTCCATTTTGTAATTATTGTTTCATTATTGTTATTCTCAAATTTTTCATGTATATGTTGTCCTGATTTCCTCTATTTTATTGTCTATGACTTTAGATGATTGAGCATATATAAGACAATTGATTTACAGTCCTTGTCTAAAATGTCCTTTTTTGGGGCTTCCTCTGGAATGAGTTCTATAAGTTTATTTTTTCTTGTGAATGCATCATACCCTCTCATTCTGTTTATTTGAATGATCTGTGAATATGTTAAAAACTGAAATTTGAATATTATAATGTTGCAACCCTAGAAATAAAATCCTCCCCTTCCCTAGTGTTTGCTGCCCTTGATTGTTGAAAGCTTCAGCTGTTCATTTGTCAGGTGACTTTTTCAAGCTGGTTCGGTAAAGACAATTCTTTGCTATGTGTCATCACTGAAGTCACTATTATTTAAGGTTCTATTTGGCTAGTTTTTTGACAGATTTCCTTGAGCACCATTAGTTTAAATACACACACAGACACATAGACACACACACACATTCTTCACATTATTTCTGTGCTGACACATTCCTTCAAAGCATAGGCCATTTAAACTGTGCTTTAGCCTTCAGTTCCTGCTTCATTAAGTCTTGAAATAAGCCATGGTGTAAGCTTATGATCACCTCAGTTGTTTTCTGAGCATTTCTCTCCTCTGGGCATGTGTGTAGCTTTCTAAGATTCTCCATGGTCACTTTGAATGCCCAAATTTTCTCACAGGCTTCAGTTTATCTACTGAAAGTCTCAACTATAATCATTTTCCCTAGGCAGCCACATGTTTTTGGTTGCCTTACAGTGTTTTCAAGTAATTTTCTCACTGTTCAACCCTGAGTAAGTGCTGAGCTAAGAGAAATAGAGTCAAACCCTTTTTATCAGCTCTTCAAACAGCCTTGATATATATTAGAACAGATAAATACAATCATTTGAGAATAAAAGCTGCTTTGCTAAAAACAAACAGACAAATAAAATTTGCTCTGCTGCCTCCAGAACCAAGGACCAGGGTCCCTCACTGGAACTATGGGCTGCAGTCTCAGGACTATTGCCAGGTAAAGTAAGGGGTGGGGCAAGGACAAGTAAAAAAATGCCACAAAACTTTCTGCCATTTTTAAGTTGATATTTTCTTGACTCATAACTCAACTGTTGCTGTAAATACTTGACTTCTTTCTATAAATCTTACAAAGCTGTTCTCACAATCTGAATGTTTTCTAATTCTTCTATGGAGAGGCCAGAGTTTGGAACTGCCTATTCCACCATTTTGCTACCATCTCTCCTCTGCCACTCATTTTTTAGGCTGATCATAGTTGATAAAAGATTTGGGATCTGGAATTAGGATGCCATAGAAAGAGACTAAACATGAATAATTGCTTAGTTGCAATAACTCTGGAGCAATCAGACTTTGTATGCCAGAAACTGGTGTCTCTTGTTATTCAGTAGCATAGCATTTTGTTAAACAGCCCTCTCTTTCTTTTGAAGACTGGCCAGTCAATGCTGTAATACTAGGTGAAATTGTAGGGGAAATTTAGAGTTTTAGTATCTGCAGGCTGCTTCTAGCCACTTTCAGTAAAATCTTGTAAGAGAAATGAATTCATGTTAAAAGCTCATCAGTGTGCTAGAAAAGATGGAAAGGAAAATGAATCTGTTTAAGGAGATGCTTACTGTGGCCTTTGACCTTATTTGACTAATAGTATGATGATTTGGTGTACCATTGGGTTTCTATACCAATAGCTTCTGAATCGGGCTTAATGAGACACTGGAACATAAGTAGGCATATATATACACCTAATAGAGTAATAGATATCATTCTAATATTCTGTAATGTGACCCAGTTATAGTTCCTAGATGGAACTCTGTGACTAAAAGCACTATGGAGAAAAGGATGCATTAGAATGATAAAGTGGCACCTGGGTAAATAGGCTCTTTGGACTAAAATATCAGTTCTTCCTTTGTTACCTCAGTTATAAAACACTCCAATGTTAGCTACCTTCATCCCATCCCAACAAAAAAATTAAAAATTTCATATCCCAAGATCTTTGCAAATTGGCAGAGAACCAAAACAGGAGGAAGTTGGATCCCTAGAACTGCAGAGCCTCGCTAACTTGAACAAACAAACAAAAGAGAAATATAAACCACTGTTTTCTTAAATTATTGCAATTTTGGCCATTTTAGTCATTTTTACAGTCACAGCCTAATATAATATAATTAAATAACATGTTAAATAATTTCAACAATTTAAAGTAATTTACTAGACATATTAAATGTTGAAAAATTTGATTAGATGAGAAATGTTTTAAAAGATATAATAATAAAATAAATCCAGTAATATACTTTAAAAAGAACATCCTAAAAATATAGTCTTACTATCTTTGAGACAAGAATTAGATTCTAAAATTTTTGAGAGCTTGAAATTTAGGATTTCACATTTTTATTGAAATTTGCCCTGTCAAACTGACAGGTAAAGTGTAGTGCTCACCTAATCTGAAAGAACATGAAGAACAAGGTCATAAAATTAAAAGGGAAAAGAAAACAGGTCAATAAAAGCATTCTTAATGTCCATTGTGCAAGAGAGACACATTTATCAAGAAAAATAACATTATTTTTGTACTAAGCTCAGACAAGAATTTTTCCCCTGATGCTTATAAAGATGGCCTGTGTACAAAAACAATATCCTTAAAAATAGAACCCTAATAAACCAATGACTTGAACAACAGAGTTTCTTATATAAACAATTTTAGATATATGCTAACATAATTATTTCTAACCAAACCTAAATGACAATAATTTGACAGAATAGAAGTTACCTAAATGGTAATTTGATAGAATAGAAGATACCTAAACACTGCTGGTGCATATTTTCCTGTTTCGATATTTCTCTAAATACATTTTATATTAACTTAAATTTCCCACATGCTAAGTTTAGTACTAGTGATGTGTTCTTCCAAATAAAAACATGCTAATATGGGATGAATAAATACATCCAGGATGTAATTTTCATTATCCCTTGTTGTTTTTATTTATTTATTTTTTTATTTACTGAACAACTTCTAACTCTAGATGGTGTGGTCAATGAAATATTTCTTTCTTTTAAATATTAAAGTGGAAAATGTATAAACTGAGGGTAAAACAGATGAGAAGATTCTCCTACTGTCTTTCTCAAACCACTGAATTTGAATATCTGGTTTTGTGGCTCATTATCATAAGCCTCCAAGGCAGCAAGAACTTAGTCTTGCTTACTGTGTTATCTCAAATACATAGAATTGTGCATAACATTTTAACTTGTTACATTTGAGTTTCACTTATCCGAAAATTCAAAAGTGCATGTGGTATTAATTTTCATCTGAACTCAGCTAGATTGTGGAATCCAGTCTTTTCATCAAATGCAAACCAAGTAGTTATTGTTGAAGTATTTTATAGATGGAATTAGCAACTATAATCAGTTGACCTTAAGTAAAGGAAATAATTAACCCCCATTAATGTGAGTGGGCCTCATCTAATCAGTTGGAAGTTTTAGCAGGAAAGATCTGAGTTTTATAGGAATCCAAAGAAATTCTGCCTCAACTCTTTAACATAAACAAACACTTACCATAATTTCCAGCCTGTCATCTTCTCCCAAAGATATGGATGCAAAACTTCAAAATCATCTTTACCAAAATTTGCAACCTGCAGTGTGCCCTATAGAATTCAGAATTGCCAGTCCCATAATCTTGTGAGCAAGATTATATGTGTCTGTCTGTGTGTGTCTATATATATGTGTGTGTGTGAATTTCCTGAAGTGGTTCAGGCATTTTTGGAATTAATTCTTTACTAGGATTAGATATAAAAGAACTAATGCTGTTATTTCAAATGATAAAGAGGGCTCTGAAAATCCATGACATGATGTGTCAACAGAGAAATGCAAAATATCACCATTGGATCCTCCTTATCTGATACATATGAGATGTGACCATGTATTTGATATCTTAGAACATTTCTGTCAAGCTAAAGATTATAATGAGGCTGGCTGGTTATTACTAAAAACACTAGAGAAAGTAGTGAATGTAGGATGAGCCCACTGCTTAAAATCCCCAGCCTAATCACTATATAAATGACATGAGAATTTCTATGTGTGCCTTAAAAGATACCTGTATCTCCTGTAGGCATAAAGTTGAGATATCTGAAAGCCAAACCCAGAGTTTTATTATGTAAGTAGCTGAATTACAATGCTAATTGAATTTACAAACTTACAGCACACTTGCTATTAATGTAAAAGCATTGATTGGGAAGGATGTGATCCTGAAGATAGAAACTGAGACATGTATGAGCAGATCATGATAATGGTGCAGACACTGAACCCCTAAATTATGATAAGTCTTCTTCCCAATAGATGAAGTCCTCCAACTCCAATATGAGAAGATTACACCTCGTGAGGAAGCAACTTTTCCCCTGCTATCTAGGAGGTAAACCCAACCAGATGAAACTGAGGTAGTTGACTTGAAATGTTCTGTTAATTCCTCTTATGATCTACTCCCAACATCCCTCTTTGCTTCCATACCCATCAGTAGACTGAAGTCTCTGCAAGCTCCAAAAGATGAGATTCAAAGTACTGAGCCATGAAAGGATCCCAGTTTAGTGGCAACAGTTCCAACTGTAACATCTGACCTACATAGAAAAGCAACAGTTCTTCAGGGCTACTGGGGTCTCCTCAAAAAATTATTTTTCAAAGTTGTGGTGAAAGTTGAGTCCTCTGAGTGCTCCTGGGATGGGTGAGTTGGTCTTACATGGTAAATCCGCTTAAAGATTCCAATCTCCTCAGCTTTTTGATACCTTTTTCTACAACACACCAAGGAAGTTCTGGCACTTTAACTTTATTTAGTGCAGGCCACCTTTTGTTTTAGACAACCAGCCAAACAAACTGTTAGACCCCTTTCCAAACCATTGAGGTAAAACCATGAATCCAGAATCTCTGCTTAGTGGGACCATATCAATTCATTCAGCCAGCTCCAACTTTATGTTCCTTGGACAATTATTCCACACCCTTAATATCCATTCCCATACATATTCTTTTAATTTCTCTCTGGACAAATTGGAAAAATCATGCAATTATTTTGGAGCGTACATGACTCTTCACTTGAATCACAAAATAGAGTCTCAGTCCTTCAATCAATTCCCAAAGTGAAATAGTATACCCAGAACCCCTTGAGGAAAGACCCCCAAAATTTATACTGTTAATCTTTCTCCAAGCTTTCCCCCAAAGGGACCTGCAGCTTTTACCAGGGATAATCTTCATTGTGGAAAAGGAAATAATCAGGCATTCCAATGATTTTACTGAACACTGCCTCTGAACTGACAGTAATTCCAGGACACCTAAAACGTCACTGTGGTCCACCAGTCAGAGGAGAGACTTCTAGAAGTCAGGTAATCAATGGAATTTTAGCTCAGGTTCATCTCGCAGTAGGTACAGTGGGTCCCAGAACTTATCATGTGGATACTTACTCACTTCTGGAATGGATAATTAGAATAGACATAATCAGCAACTGGCAGAATCCCCACAGCAGTTCATTCTATATTGGAGCTGTTTAAATACAATATAAAAGGGAATAGAGTGCAAAATGGAAGCACAATGAAATCTGTAAATTAGGCTTTTTTCTTGTTTAGATATGTTAGAGTAGTTGTGTTTATTAGATGACAAGATAACATTTTTACATTTTATTTAACTTACTTTTTATTCTTCTTTATAGGAGAAAAGTACAGAGCATGGGCATGATAGCTTCTGCTCCAAATCTTAATGACTCAGTTTTTATAAAGGGAAGACCAGGAACATGACAAAATTACTACTGTGCCCTCAGATGTCATAAAAGACCTTGAAAGACACTAATAATGTGAAACTAGCCATTATTTTATCTTGTCATTTTGATCATGTGGTTCAGGTTCTCTGTATATGAGGTGGCTATTTTGCTACATATGAGCAGATCTGTCCTTGACCTGTTCTTAGGCTGAGATATCTTCTATATGTAGACAAGACAATGCTGAGTCTAGTTGCTTTTATGGGATACCATGCAGTAGATAAGCAGCATTGGAAAACAACAGATGGTGTGAAACTGGCAGGGTGCCAGCTCATAATTACAACCTGGTAGGCATAGGGAAACAGTCATATGTGCTTCTAAGCTGGAACTAAATGAACCTATGTTTTTATCTATTATTCCTTTTTTTCTATTAATATGATTTCTGATATGGCCTTAAGAGAACAACAGAGGAGGTGTTCATTTGTTTTATCTTTCAATGTATTAAAAAGCAACTAAAGAAAAGAAATATATTCAGGCCATTTATAAGTAACAGTGGATTATTTTGTACCTATCATTTTGAATCTACTGTGTTTGATATTTATTCCTTTTCAGATACAGGCCACACTTGTATCTGTTGACTATCAGGTATTTCATTACCTTATGAAGTAGAAAATGATGGTACTTATCACTATCATAGAATATTATTCACATATGAAAGCTGATAAAAAGCAGCTCTAAGGAAGCAAAACTGGCAGCTGGTAGGGCTTTGCATAAGCAACAAAATCTCTGTTCAGAGAAGAGCACAGGCTGCTGACAGACTATAAACAGGTGTTTGGGTAATAGGAAAGACCGACATTCACATTTACACTTTCACTGGATTCTAACCTTAGAACCATATTCTTCTGTGAATTCCACAGTACAGAGGTAAAATAAAAAGCAATTTAGGCTGTTGGGAATATAACGAGGTATGATGGTTTGTCATGTGTCAATTTGGCTAGGCTACAACAACCAGTTATTCAATCAAACACTAAGCTAGGTGTTGCTGTGAAGGTATTTCATAAATGTCATTAACATCTAGAAACAGTTGATATTAAGTAAAGGATATTAGTCTTGAAACTGTGTGTGGGCCTCATTCAATTGATTGAAGGCCTTGAGAGAAAAAAACAGAGGTTTCCCAGAGGAAAAATTCTACTTTAGGTCTGCAGCATAAAATTTTTGCCTACGTTTTCAGCCTGTTGACTTGCCTATGGATTTTAGACTCAAGGCTGCAACATCAACACTTGCCTGTGTTTCCAGCCTACTGGCCTGACCCACATATTTCTGACTTGCCAGTCCCCACAAATGCATGAAACCTGCCCATTCATGGTGGGCCTTCATTAGTTTACGCTTCTTAAACTTTATTGTGTATATGAATCATATTAAAATATTCTGATTCAATAAATCTGAGATGAGGCCTGAGATTACATATTTCTAAGAAGCTCCCAGATGCTACCCATAACTAAATGGTAGCATACCATATGCCCATTTTAGCATAGAAGTTGAGAACTGTGGGTCCTGCCAAATCATGACCGATGGTTTCTTGAATCTCTCCAAGTGTGTGTGTGTGTGTGTTTGTGTGTCTTAATTTTACCATAATCAAGTATTAGTCAATGTTGTACAAAAAATGATTTTAAAATCTAGTGAGGTTTAACAGTTAACATGAATTTTATATTTAAATTGCTGAAATCTGTCAAAAATTGTAAATTTATTTTCCATTACTATGAATTAAAATCATTAAGATAGTAATGGAAACTCATTTAAGTGATCTATTAAAATGTTAGTCATTAAATTTACCAGCAACAAATATTAATATTAACTAATTATTTTAATATTAAAGATATCAATGATTAGTGACTATTTGTATACAGATACATACATACAGAATAAAATAAAGCATTTATACAAGCCAAATGATATTTCCCAGGTTTTATGTCCTAATTTTGTACTGCTTGCTTATATTTTATTATGGAAAGAAATATTTATTCACATTTATCTTATAAAATAGAGGTTTGGAAAATGAAATACAATTATTAAAATATAATACATACAACAGAGCTTTTAATGACAGCCTGCACATAGGTGAAACTACATTAGTTGAAAGGAAGGTACAAATGAAGTATTCCCAGAGCATTCAGAAGAAACAAAGAGATGGCAAGTAAGAAAGAAAAGAGATGTGGATAATAGATCCAGAATTACCAAAACCTCTCTATGAGCACCAAGGATGAAACAGAGGAGGAAAAATGAAGAATTACATTTGAAAAAAATAAAGAATATACAGTTATCTTCAGACAAAAAGAGATGAGAAGTGGGATCATGATTTATAAAGGGGGACAAAGATAAGCAATTACAACAATAAAAGAAATTTCAAATCTGAAAATATTATAGAACCTTCATTTTATCTAAGAGAGAAATGCCTAAAATACATCAGAACAAAGACAACCTACAAAAAAAGGATTAGATTGACATCCATGTGCTATTCAGTAATACTATATACAAGATACTGTGCATTGTTATCTTTGAATTTTTGTTGGAAGAGCACTTCATTTCTTGTGTCTCTCTAGCTATATTTAATTACAGTCTCTTTGACCTTTTAGGTGATCATGTCATAACACCTTTTTCCTCCATCTGAAAGGACTTAATGGTATTCACCAATCCTTTCTGAAATCATATCAAATCCTCAATTTGGCATTGATCTGCAGCTGGATCTTAATTTTTACACCTTTGGCTTATTGGTAAAACTTTTTATTTTCCACTCCTACCGGTCCTTAAATTTCTGTGTTATCTATATTTTTTCAACTCTACAATCTGATAAGTTCTTTTTGAGCTCATCTCTTTTCTTCTTAGAACAAATGCCATCGATCAACATTCTGCTTTAAAATCATTTCATCCAAATCTATACATACTTTAAGCACATTTTCTGCTTTCCTTTTTTTTTTTTTGGTAGGAGACAGTTTAGCAAATGTGTTTCAACTACATAAAATTAGCAGTATGATTTAGCTTCATATACCAGTTTCCACATCACCCACCACCAGTTCTCAAAATTAACATTAGAAATCTCAATTTAGCAGCCCTCCTCCAGTTTCAACTTTTGTCATTTATTACATTTTGAATAAGCTATTGCCTGGCTTTGGATAAACAGAAGTAAAATCAACTTTACACCTAGTCTAATTCATCTTTCTTGGTCAATTTCTAGTTGAGATCATCCCATTTTGTTCTGAATCACTAGTCAAATAAATTTGGATAAAATGGCTAAACCATAATTTTAAACAATTATAGTTTAACACTCCAATCTACAATGGGAGTAAAATAATAACAGTTGTTTTATATCCTTTAGAGTCATACAAAATTGCAATTGTGAGTTTGAAAATAAAGATATACTATGCACAAGTTTCTAATTATTAAAAAATGAACATTTTCTTCTATTTCCTCTTACCCTCCTCTCTCATCTCCCCTCAGAACATCTTTAGAGAATTTTTAGTACCCCACTAAAGATTTTTTATAAGCCTGATAGAGGTTTGATCAAATTGCAAAATAGAGGCATGATCAAATTGCCTACATAGACATGCATTGTTTATTCTATACTAGTTTTACCAAAATAATTAAAATAAGGAAGTTCATTAGATGGGTTTTGGTGTTTCTTCCATCATTTTAGAATCAATACATTGCATAGAGAGTTAATGAAATGCAAATATTCACTTGTATTTGAGGAAAATTGTTTTAATGGGGAACAAAATAATATAAAATAGTAGCCATAATTTTTTACAGTTGATGGAGTTATCCTTTATTTCTTTAAAAAAGTGTTTTCATGTGTATTCATGGGAATTACTTTTATATTTCTTTTTAAATTACTTTTTTTTAAATTGCGGTTAATTTCATGCAGTATAATGCACAGATCCCATGAATTCAGAAAAATGAGTATTGACAACATACATTAAAAATATTAGAACATCTTCATCACTCTAGAACTTCCCTTGTTCCTTTTTTTTTTCAGTCATCCCTCTACAGTCCCCAGGATAATCACTATTCTACACTCTTCTAATACCTATCGCCATATATATCACCATGCACCAGTCTGTTCTGCAACTTCATATAAATGAAATCATACAATATGTATTCTTTTGCCTCTGGATTTTTTGCTCAAAATTATGTCTGTGAGATATGTCCTTGTTGTTGGAAGTATCAGTCATTAATTCATTTTCATTGCTGACTAGTAACACATTGTGTTACTACTCAAGCATTTCTTTACCTATTCTCTTCATGAACTGTTAGGAACCTCCTTGCATGTGTCTATTTGTGGACATAGACTTTCTTTGCCCTTGGATAAATACCTTAGACTAGAATTCCTTGATAAGTGTGGTTTCACTTCATCAAAAACTGTCCATTTTCAACATGATTTTACAATTTTATACTTCTACCATCTATATATGAGTGTCCCAGTTGCTACTCACCATTGCCAATATTTGGTAATGGAAGTCTTTTTAATTTTACCCATTCTAGTGGGTGTGAAGTAGTATCTCACAGTGGTTTAAAAATGTATTTGCATTTCCTTGATGACTAAGGCTATTGAACAGCTGTCTATGTGGCTATAGTACAACCATATGCCCTTTTATATATCATGCTCCTGCCTTTTCACCTCCATGGTTCCTACTAAGAAATCCACACTTGGTCTTATTGGGCTTCCCTTTTATGTGATGGATTGCTTTGCTGTTGGCTGTTTTCAGAATTATCTCTTTTTCTTTGACATTTGACAATCTAGTTAGTAATGTCTTGGAGTAGGTCTATTTGGATCAATTCTGTTTGGGGTATGCAGTGCTTCTTGGACCTGTAATTTTATGTCTTTCATAAGAGTTGGGAAATTTTCATTATTTCCTCTATTATTCTTTCTGCCCCTTTTCCCTTCTCTTCTCCTTCTGGGGTACCCATGACATATATATTCACATGTTTCATTTTGTCATTCAGTTCCCTGAGACCCTGATCATATTTGTCCATTCTTTTCCTATCTGTTCTTTTGTGTTGGGATTTCAGATGGTCTGTCTTCTAGCTCAGTGATCTTTTGTTCTGCTTCTGCAAGTCTGCTGTTGTAAGTTTCCATTGTGTTTTTCATCTCTTCTATTGTGTCTTTCATTTCCATAGGTTCTGCCATTTGTTTATTTCAAGCTTAAGAATGCTTCCCTATGGTCCCAGTATCTTCTTTATATCCTTCATCTCTTTATCTCTTTTGTCACATTTTCCTTCAACTTATTGATTATATTTAGAAGATTTGTTTCAACATCTTTAGTTAGATGTTTGAACTCCTGAATCTCAGTTGAGGTTTTTGTTCCTTTGACTGGGACATTTCTCCATGTTTCCTGATGTAGCTCATGAGTTTTTGCTGTTTAGGCATCTGATTTTCTTGATTAGTTTATTCTGGAGGTTGTTTTCTCTTTTGCCTTGTGTTTACCTGTTGGTTCTCTTTGATCTCTACATTTCTTTGTTTCACTGTCCAGTTGTCAGATTAGCTCTGTCTTCCTATTTTTCACTCCAAATCAGGCACCCGCTGTGGCCTGCCACAGGGATGAGAGGTAGGTACTGGGCATTCCAGCAAGTTCACTGTGCATGGTAATATAGATCTGCTGGCTTCCTGCAGTGCTCTGTTTTCTGCCAGCTAGCAAGACCTGTCTCTCTCTCTTTTTTTTTTTAAGCCCTGCTTTAACAATTGGTTTGTGCATATTTCTCAGCTGAAACAGGGCTGGGTTTTTTGCAGGGCATGTAGACCAGCTCCTGTGGTCCAAAGAAAGGGTCTGGAGCATTTTTTTAAAGAGTTTCTACTGCTTTGCACTTTCTGGACTGTCCAACAGGTAGTACTGTTTGGTAAGTTAATCGTCCTCAGAGGCTGCTTTGCCTCTGAGCACAGGCTGCATCTACACAGATGAGCTGAAACTGCAGGTTTCCTATGCCCTCACTTTGTTGGCAAAAAAATCTGGCTTGATGTGGAGCTACACCTGTGACAGAGTACTCTCTCAGAGGACCCAGTACTTAAGCCGTCCCAAAGGCAAGGAAAAGGCCACCACTAGCAGCTGCTTCCCTCAAGGGTGGAGGAAGGGTTTTCAGACCCAGGGCTGGAAACAAAGTCTCTGTCCATGTTTTCTCAGTCTCTTTGTCCCTTACTGATCTGGGACTTGAAGTATCTTTCCTTGTTCCCAGGTCTTCAGATAGTTGGGGTATGTCTCACTGCTGTGAGAGATTTTAAAACCAAGTGACAGGGAAGGAAGAGGACCTGCTGTTCTGGGACAGAAGATCCCTACCTGATATTTCTTCTCTTTTTTTCAATTTGACATCTGCAAGGTACTTTTCCAGTCTATATCCTCCTCCAGAGTTTCAAACAATTCATAATTGTCCTTTTTTTCATTGAGTCTCTGGAAGAAGAGTTTTCAAAAGCTGTTTACATCACCATGTTGATGACCCTGAGCGTTGGAAGGTTTTGAGCACACAATTTTTATAGTTAAACTTACATTTTAAAACCATCACTCTGATACTTGTGATGCTAATAGACTTAAGAGCAACCAGAGTGAAAGTAGGGAGAAGAGTTATGAAGCTATTGTAATAATCCAGGCAAGAAATAGCCCAAGAAATAACTTTCAATTTGTAAACAAGTTCTGGCTTCTAGGTACTTTAATTTATGTTAGTTATATTATTGTATTCTGTGAAATAAATCAAATCAGATTTCTGTCACAGATTGCCTTCCACCTATCTTGTGTTTTTATATTTTGCTTAGTGATATGTTACTAACTTTCCCTATACTTTGAAATATTTGAGATTTTGTAATTTAATTTTTTCCCTAGGCCATTGATTAGAAGACATTTTTTTCAGCTTAAATCTCCTTAAATTTTGTATTAGTCAGGGTTGTGTAGGGAAACAGAACTGACAGGATATATATTTATAAGATATAAATATAAATATACATTAGGTACATAAGATATACATATATAAATATGAGATTTTTATAAGAATTGTCTCATGCAATAATGGGATGGATTAATCAAAATTCCATAGGGTAGAATGCAAAAACACCTCATGGGAATTCCAATGATTTTCAATGAATTCCCTAGGAGAAGCTGGCTTACTGAAATGAAGATGGAAATTCTCTCTTCTGACTGTTGTAAACATCACTTCTCCTTTAAAAGCTTCCAACTGACTGGATGAGACTTCTTTCATTGTTAAAGGCAATCTCCTCATTTGATTGTAGATGTAATGACCTTAGATGCAATCAACTTAAGGGTGATATAATCCCAAGAAATATCCTTGCAGTAACAAGGCCAGTGCTTGCTTGACAAAACAGTTGGACACCATAGCCAGTCAAATTGACACATGAACTTAGCCATCAACAATTTCATCACATCTTCCTCAAAATCAACAAAACTGGCTATATTTATATAATTTAAAATCTTGAGTCAAAGTCAAATATTTTTCTTTTCAGTCCTTTACAATTTAACAAATATATCAATGTAATGAATCTTGCTTCACTTATTCAAAAGTAAGTGGTTCGCTGGGCAGGGCAAGATGGCAGACTGGTGAGCTGTATGTTTTAGTTACTCCTCCAGGAAAGTAGGTAGAAAGCCAGGAACTGCGTGGACTGGACACCACAGAGCAATCTGACTTTGGGCATACTTCATACAACACTCATGAAAACGTGGAACTGCTGAGATCAGCGAAATCTAAGCCCAATACAGAAAGCTTCAAAGACTTACTATTTGGGCAGGTCAAGTCAAGAGCAGAACTAGGAGAGCTCTGAGACAAAACGCAATAATCCAGTGGCTGAGAAAATTCACTAAACACCACAACTTCCCAAGAAAAGGGGGGTGTCCACTCACAGCCATCATCCTGGTGGACAGGAAACACTCCTGCCCATCACCAGCCCCATAGCCCAGAACTGCCCCAGACAACTCAGTGTGACGGAAGTACTTCAAATAACAGGCACACACCACAAAACTGGGCGTGGACATTAGCCTTCCCTGCAACCTCAGCTGATTGTCCCAGAGTTGGGAAGGTAGAGCAGTGTGAATTAACAAAGCCCCATTCAGCCATCATTTCAGCAGACTGGGAGCCTCCCTACATAGCCCAGCAGCCCAGAACTGCCCTGGGGGGACGGCACTCACCTGTGACATAGCACAGTCATCCCTCAACAGAGGACCCGGGGTGCACGGCCTGGAAGAGGGGCCCACTTGCAAGTCTCAGGAGCCATACGCCAATACCAAGGACTTGTGGGTCAGCGGCAGAGACAAACTGTGGCAGGACTGAACTGAAGGATTACACTATTGCAGCAGCTTTAAAACTCTAGGATCACCAGGGAGATTTGATTGTTAGAGCCACCCCCCACTCCCTGACTGCCCAGAAACACGCCCCATATACAGGGCAGGCAACACCAACTACACACACAAGCTTGGTACACCAATTGGACCCCACAAGACTCACTCCCCCACTCACCAAAAAGGCTAAGCAGGGGAGAACTGGCTTGTGGAGAACAGGTGGCTCGTGGACGCCACCTGCTGGTTAGTTAGAGAAAGTGTACTCCACGAAGCTGTAGATCTGATAAATTAGAGATAAGGACTTCAATTGGTCTACAAATCCTAAAAGAACCCTATCAAGTTCAGCAAATGCCACGAGGCCAAAAACAACAGAAAATTATAAAGCATATGAAAAAACCAGACGATATGGATAACCCAAGCCCAAGCACCCAAATCAAAAGACCAGAAGAGACACAGCACCTGGAGCAGCTACTCAAAGAACTAAAGATGAACAATGAGACCATAGTACGGGAGATAAAGGAAATCAAGAAGACCCTAGAAGAGCATAAAGAAGACATTGCAAGAATAAATAAAAAAATGGATGATCTTATGGAAATTAAAGAAACTGTTGACCAAATTAAAAAGATTCTGGACACTCATAGTACAAGACTAGAGGAAGTTGAACAACGAATCAGTGACCTGGAAGATGACAGAATGGAAAATGAAAGCATAAAAGAAAGAATGGGGAAAAAAATTGAAAAAATCGAAATGGACCTCAGGGAAATGATAGATAATATGAAACGTCTGAATATAAGACTCATTGGTGTCCCAGAAGGGGAAGAAAAGGGTAAAGGTCTAGGAAGAGTATTCAAAGAAATTGTTGGGGAAAACTTCCCAAATCTTCTAAACAACATAAATACACAAATCATAAATGCGCAGTGAACCCCAAATAGAATAAATCCAAATAAACCCACTCCGAGACATATACTGATCACACTATCAAACACAGAAGAGAAGGAGCAAGTTCTGAAAGCAGCAAGAGAAAAGCACTTCACCACATACAAAGGAAACAGCATAAGACTAAGTAGTGACTACTCAGCAGCCACCATGGAGGCAAGAAGGCAGTGGCATGATATATTTAAAATTCTGAGTGAGAAAAAATTCCAGCCAAGAATACTTTATCCAGCAAAGCTCTCCTTCAAATTTGAGGGAGAGCTTAAATTTTTCACAGACAAACAAATGCTGAGAGAATTTCCTAACAAGAGACCTGCCCTACTGGAGATACTCAAGGGAGCCCTACAGACAGACAAACAAAGAAAGGACAGAGAAACTTGGAGAAAGGTTCAGTACTAAAGAGATTCGGTATGGGTACAATAAAGGATATTAATAGACAGAGGGGAATAATATGACAAACATAAACTAAAGGATAAGATGGCTGATTCAAGAAATGCCTTCACGGTTATAACGTTGAATGTAAATGGATTAAACTCCCCAATTAAAAGATATAGATTCGCAGAATGGATCAAAAAAAATGAACCATCAATATGTTGCATACAAGAGACTCATCTTAGACACAGGG
This sequence comes from Choloepus didactylus, assembly GCF_015220235.1. Classification (NCBI taxonomy): domain Eukaryota; kingdom Metazoa; phylum Chordata; class Mammalia; order Pilosa; family Megalonychidae; genus Choloepus; species Choloepus didactylus. The sequence continues at coordinate 66,369,257 of NC_051309.1, forward strand.
ACACAAAGAAACTGAAAGTGAAAGGATGGAAAAAAATATTTCATGCAAGCTACAGCCAAAAGAAAGCAGGTGTAGCAATATTAATCTCAGATAAAATAGACTTCAAATGCAGGGATGTTTTGAGAAACAAAGAAGGCCACTACGTACTAATAAAAGGGGCAATTCAGCAAGAAGAAATAACAATCGTAAATGTCTATGCACCCAACAAAGGTGCCACAAAATACATGAGAGAAACACTGGCAAAACTAAAGGAAGCAATTGATGTTTCCACAATAATTGTGGGAGACTTCAACACATCACTCTCTCCTATAGATAGATCAACCAGGCAGAAGACCAATAAGGAAATTGAAAACCTAAACAATCTGATAAATGAATTAGATTTAACAGACATATACAGGACATCACATCCCAAATCACCAGGATACACATACTTTTCTAGTGCTCATGGAACTTTCTCCAAAATAGATCATATGCTGGGACATAAAACAAGCCTCAATAAATTTAAAAAGATTGAAATTATTCAAAGCACATTCTCTGACCACAATGGAATACAATTAGAAGTCAATAACCATCAGAGACTTAGAAAATTCACAAATACCTGGAGGTTAAACAACACACTCCTAAACAATCAGTGGGTTAAAGAAGAAATAGCAAGAGAAATTGCTAAATATATAGAGACGAATGAAAATGAGAACACAACATACAAAAACCTATGGGATGCAGCAAAAGCAGTGCTAAGGGGGAAATTTATAGCACTAAACGCATATATTAAAAAGGAAGAAAGAGCCAAAATCAAAGAACTAATGGATCAACCGAAGAAGCTAGAAAATGAACAGCAAACCAATCCTAAACCAAGTAGAAGAAAAGAAATAACAAGGATTAAAGCAGAAATAAATGACATAGAGAACAAAAAAACAATAGAGAGGATAAATATAACCAAAAGTTGGTTCTTTGAGAAGATCAACAAGATTGACAAGCCCCTAGCTAGACTGACAAAATCAAAAAGAGAGAAGACCCATATAAACAAAATAATGAATGAAAAAGGTGACATAACTGCAGATCCTGAAGAAATTAAAAAAATTATAAGAGGATACTATGAACAACTGTATGGCAACAAACTGGATAATGTAGAGGAAATGGACAATTTCCTGGAAACATATGAACAACCTAGACTGACCAGAGAAGAAATAGAAGAACTCAACCAACCCATCACAAGCAAAGAGATCCAATCAGTCATCAAAAATCTTCCCACAAATAAATGCCCTAGGCCAGATGGCTTCACAGGGGAATTCTACCAAACTTTCCAGAAAGAACTGACACCAATCTTACTCAAACTCTTTGAAAACATTGAAGAAAATGGAACACTACCTAACTCATTTTATGAAGCTAACATCAATCTAATACCAAAACCAGGCAAAGATGCTACAAAAAAGGAAAACTACTGGCCAATCTCCCTAATGAATATAGATGCAAAAATCCTCAACAAAATACTTGCAAATCGAATCCAAAGACACATTAAAAAAATCATACACCATGACCAAGTGGGGTTTATTCCAGGCATGCAACGATGGTTCAACATAAGAAAATCAATCAATGTATTACAACACATTAACAAGTCAAAAGGGAAAAATCAATTGATCATCTCAATAGATGCTGAAAAAGCATTTGACAAAATCCAACATCCCTTTTTGATAAAAACACTCCAAAAGGTAGGAATTGAAGGAAACTTCCTCAACATGATAAAGAGCATATATGAAAAACCCACAGCCAGCATAGTACTCAATGGTGAGAGACTGAAAGCCTTCCCTCTAAGATCAGGAACAAGACAAGGATGCCCGCTGTCACCACTGTTATTCAACATTGTGCTGGAAGTGCTAGCCAGGGCAATCCGGCAAGACAAAGAAATAAAAGGCATCCAAATTGGAAAAGAAGAAGTAAAACTGTCATTGTTTGCGGATGATATGATCTTATATCTAGAAAACCCTGAGAAATCGACGATACAGCTACTAGAGCTAATAAACAAATTTAGCAAAGTAGCGGGATACAAGGTTAATGCACATAAGTCAGTAATGTTTCTATATGCTAGAAATGAACAAACTGAAGAGACACTCAAGAAAAAGATACCATTTTCAATAGCAACTAAAAAAATCAAGTATCTAGGAATAAACTTAACCAAAGATGTAAAAGACCTATACAAAGAAAACTACATAACTCTACTAAAAGAAATAGAAGGGGACCTTAAAAGATGGAAAAATATTCCATGTTCATGGATAGGAAGACTAAATGTCATTAAGATGTCAATTCTACCCAAACTCATCTACAGATTCAATGCAATCCCAATCAAAATTTCAACAACCTACTTTGCAGACTTGGAAAAGCTAGTTATCAAATTTATTTGGAAAGGGAAGATGCCTCAAATTGCTAAAGACACTCTAAAAAAGAAAAACGAAGTGGGAGGACTTACACTCCCTGACTTTGAAGCTTATTATAAAGCCACAGTTGCCAAAACAGCATGGTACTGGCACAAAGATAGACATATAGATCAATGGAATCGAATTGAGAATTCGGAGATAGACCCTCAGATCTGTGGCCGACTGATCTTTGATAAGGCCCCCAAAGTCACGGAACTGAGCCATAATGGTCTTTTCAACAAATGGGGCTGGGAGAGTTGGATATCCATATCCAAAAGAATGAAAGAGGACCCCTACCTCACCCCCTACACAAAAATTAACTCAAAATGGACCAAAGATCTCAATATAAAAAAAAGTACCATAAAACTCCTAGAAGATAATGTATTAGGAGGCCACTTCCTAGACTTTACACCCAAAGCACAAGCAACAAAAGAGAAAGTAGATAAATGGGAACTCCTCAAGCTTAGAAGTTTCTGCACCTCAAAGGAATTTCTCAGAAAGGTAAAGAGGCAGCCAACTCAATGGGAAAAAATTTTTGGAAACCATGTATCTGACAAAAGACTGATATCTTGCATATATAAAGAAATCCTACAACTCAATGACAATAGTACAGTCGGCCCAATTATAAAATGGGCAAAAGATATGAAAAGACAGTTCTCTGAAGAGGAAATACAAATGGCCAAGAAACACATGAAAAAATGTTCAGCTTCACTAGCTATTAGAGAGATGCAAATTAAGACCACAATGAGATACCATCTAACACCAGTTAGAATGGCTGCCATTAAACAAACAGGAAACTACAAATGCTGGAGGGGATGTGGAGAAATTGGAACTGTTATTCACTGTTGGTGGGACTGTATAATGGTTCAGCCACTCTGGAAGTCAGTCTGGCAGTTCCTTAGAAAACTAGATATAGAGTTACCATTCGATCCAGCGATTGCACTTCTTGGTATATACCCGGAAGATCGGAAAGCAGTGACATGAACAGATATCTGCACGCCAATGTTCATAGCAGCATTATTCACAATTGCCAAGAGATGGAAACAACCCAAATGTCCTTCAACAGATGAGTGGATAAATAAAATGTGGTATATACACACGATGGAATACTACACGGCAGTAAGAAGGAACGATCTCGTGAAACATATGACAACATGGATGAACCCTGAAGACATAATGCTGAGCGAAATAAGCCAGGCACAAAAAGAGAAATATTATATGCTACCACTAATGTGAACTTTGAAAAATGTAAAACAAATGGTTTATAATGTAGAATGTAGGGGAACTAGCAATAGAGAGCAATTAAGGAAGGGGGAACAATAATCCAAGAAGAACAGATAAGCTATTTAACGTTCTGGGGATGCCCAGGAATGACTATGGTCTGTTAATTTCTGATGGATATAGTAGGAGCAAGTTCACAGAAATGTTGCTATATTAGGTAACTTTCTTGGGGTAAAGTAGGAACATGTTGGAAGTTAAGCAGTTATCTTAGGTTAGTTGTCTTTTTCTTACTCCCTTGTTATGGTCTCTTTGAAATGTTCTTTCATTGTATGTTTGTTTTCTTTTTAACTTTTTTTTCATACAGTTGATTTAAAAAAGAAGGGAAAGTTAAAAAAAAAAAAAAAAAAAAAAGAAAAACAAGGAAAAAAAAAAAGATGTAGTGCCCCCTTGAGGAGCCTGTGGAGAATGCAGGGGTATTCGCCTACCCCACCTCCATGGTTGCTAACATGACCACAGACATAGGGAACTGGTGGTTTGATGGGTTGGGCCCTCTACCACAGGTTTTACCCTTTGGAAGACGGTTGCTGCAAAGGAGAGGCTAGGCCTCCCTATGGTTGTGCCTATGAGCCTCCTCCCGAGTGCCTCTTTGTTGCTCGGATGTGGCCCTGTCTCTCTAGCTAAGCCAACTTGAAAGGTGAAATCACTGCCCTCCCCACTACGTGGGATCAGACACCCAGGGGAGTGAATCTCCCTGGCAACGTGGAATATCACTCCCGGGGAGGAATGTAGACCTGGCATCGTGGGACGGAGAACATCTTCTTGACCAAAAGGGGGATGTGAAAGGAAATGAAATAAGCTTCAGTGGCAGAGAGAATCCAAAAGGAGCCGAGAGGTCACTCTGGTGGGCACTCTTACGCACACTTTAGACAACCCTTTTTAGGTTCTAAAGAATTGGGGTAGCTGGTGGTGGATACCTGAAACTATCAAACTACAACCCAGAACCCATGAATCTCGAAGACAGTTGTATAAAAATGTAGTTTATGAGGGGTGACAGTGGGATTGGTTATGCCATAAGGACCAAACTCCACTTTGTCTAGTTTATGGATGGATGTGTAGAAAAGTAGGGGAAGGAAACAAACAGACAAAGGTACCCAGTGTTCTTTTTTACTTCAATTGCTCTTTTTCACTCTAATTATTATTCTTGTTATTTTTGTGTGTGTGCTAATGAAGGTGTCAGGGATTGATTTAGGTGATGAATGTACAACTATGTAATGGTACTGTAAACAATCGAAAGTACAATTTGTTTTGTATGACTGCGTGGTATGTGAATATATCTCAATAAAATGATGATTAAAAAAAAAAAAAAAAAAAAATAAAAATATGGGAAAAAAAAAAACAAAAAAAGGTACCCAGTGTTCTTTTTTACTTCAATTGCTCTTTTTCACTCTAATTATTATTCTTGTTATTCTTGTGTGTGTGCTAATGAAGGTGTCAGGGATTGATTTGGGTGATGAATGTACAACTATGTAATGGTACTGTGAACAATCGAAAGTACGATTTGTTTTGTATGACTGCGTGGTATATGAATATATCTCAATAAAATGAAGATTAAAAAAAAAAAAAAAAAAAAAAAAAAGACATAATGCTGAGCAAAATAAGCCAGGCACAAAAAGAGAGATATTGTATGTTACCACTAATGTGAATTCTGTGAAAAATGTAGTGTTTTATACTGTAGAATGTAGGGGACCTAGAGATACCAATTAGTGGAGGGGGAATGATAATCTAATAAGAACAGATAAACTATGGAGGGTAATCTCAATGTTATGGGAATGCTCAGGAATGATTAGGGTTTGTAAACTTTCTTGGATATAGTAATATCATGTTGGAAGCAATAGAGTTATTTTAGGTTTTTTTTTTCTCTTATTCCTTTGTTTTCTTAGGGGTTGTTAATTTTCTTGGGGTATGGTAGGAACATGTTGGAAGCAATGTGGTTATTTTAGATTATTTGTTTTTCTTACTCCTCTGTTTGGACATGGTTTATTAATTTTCTTGGGGTATGGTAGGAACATATTGGAAGCAAAGTAGTTATTTTAGGTTATTTGTTTTCCTTAATCCATTGCTTTGTTTGAAATGTTGTGGGGTTTTTTTGGTTGTTGTTTGCCTGTTTGTTTTTAATTTTTTGATAAACAAAGTTAAAAAATTGAAAAAAATCAGTAGAAAAATGGGAGTAAAAACTAAATGACAAATAGGGTGGGATGGGGTGATGGTTTGGGTATTCTCTTTTCACTTCTATTTTTTATTCTTATTCTGATTCTTTCTGATGTAAGGAAAATGTTCAGAAATATATTGTGGTGATGAACGCATAACTATATGATCATACTGTGAACAGTTGATTGTATACCATGGATGACTGTATGGTTTGTGAATATATTTCAATAAAACTGAATTAAAAAAAAAAAAAAGTAAGTGGTTCATTTGAAATGCTTGTTAGGACAGTTTAATTTTAATTACCAAATATGTATTGAAATATTACACAATAATTTTATTGTTATCAAGGGTCTGAAATATTCATTGATGATAATTTGCAAAAAGTAATTGAAATTGAATTCCAAACTTTGACTCAAATGCACCTTTTAAGAAATTCCACTGAGATATCCTAAGGAATTAGTATTCATTTTCACAGCCAGCCCACATAGAATTATTAAATGTGAGTTACTAACAATACACACATTTGAATCATTTAGAATGCAAGAAAATGCCTCTTTCATTGAAGACGATTCTCAGAAGTATATATTCATTTAAATGTGCAAAGTACATGCAGTGTTTACAGCTAAAAATCCAGTTTCCTTACAGAGAAAACACCAGTCATTTTAAAAACCTTTGGATACAGAATTCCATTTATTGCAGTTGAGCTAGCTGAGAACTTTAGAAATTACTCCTTCAAACACTTAAATTTAAATATGAGAAACAAAACCTCACCTTTCTATCTAGATTAGACACAGAAACTATTGACTTCTGATGATCATTTTAAACAGACTATTTTTGGGGTCCTAATTTCTTTTTCTTTTATGCTGAGATATTGTGTTATATGCTTATGTACTTTTTCTACCAACCTAGATAACACCCTAACACCAAATGAGATTTATTTTCAGGTAACATTTGTGAGTACATGCTCAAACAATATGCTTTAATGTAGCTTATTTTACTAATTCTCAAAATAACAAGGTATAGAACAATTTATAGAAGCCGTATTATAAAGAAAATGAGAACAATGGAAGGTAAAATTAAAAGTAGAATATGGAAGCTAGAGGGTTTAACTTAGTCAAGGAGCTTTTTTCATTTAAATACTTATAAATTGAGTAAGTATTTACATGGAGAGAGAGAAAGAGAGAGAGTTACCAACAGAAATAGTTGTGGACATCTCTAGGAGTCAGGTGTACCTGTAGACTCTGTGTGTGTGAATGTATACCTCATTACAGATGTCCAATGACAACATCTTGATTGAGCTGGAAAGCAATGAAAAGGTCATGCATTTCTTTCAGGCAGAAATTAATTGATCCAAAAATTTCCATATAGCCATTAAACAGTGAAACAAGGAACCCAAGAGGATGCAAAAGAAAAAAGAAATTAATTAAGGAATAACACACAATTAATGACAGAAAAGTTAACTTCAAGATAATAAAACTTAATTCAAATGGAATTTGAAACAAATCCAAGCACATGGAATAAAAGTTATTATTGCTTATATAATCTATATATGCTATATAATACAAATATAAGGAGCTATCTACTTGTACATGTATCTTGAACACAGCATCTAAACATGCCTAACCAGAGATTTATATTAATATATAGCTAATGTATATTCATATTTATTAATGTGTATTTAATACTTATATGATTACATGCAATTAAAATGGAAAAATTGACAAATCCACAGAAGAATGTGATTCTTCAGCAATATTCCCTTAAGGAGTTAAGTCAAGCAGACAAAAATTAGGGGTGTATAGAAAATTTTAAGAACATAATATACAATTTTGAATTAATGGATATATGTAGAATACTGCATCCAACAATTAGGTAAGAATATTCTTCTCCCGCATATGTGAGATATTTACACCAATTGACCCTGTTGCCAAATTCCAAAGTATCAGCAACATACAGCCCATATTTTGTCAACAAAATAATAATGTGTAGTCAGTACTTATACTTTTACTACCTTTTATACATTTTAATGTTTAGAAACACTTTATAAAATGGAGCACATGTTCCAAGTAAGTTGAGGAGCTGTGTAATAAGAGAGACTTCCACCAAACTGAGAGAAATGTGACAGACCAAAGAACAACTTGGACAAGTCCAGCTTGGTGAGTAAGATAGAGCATTTATTGGGAGCTTACCTGAGGTCCTCATCTTTGACAGCAGGAGGAGGGACAGTGATTCCTTGTTATAACGGTCCACACTGACCAGAGGAGAAGGCATGGTTTTATAGTGGGAATGGACAAAGAAGGCCATGGAGCCAAGAGAATATGTGTAAATAGTTGCTGACAAAGCTAACTGTTTCTTAATGTTTGCCCCTCTGGTCATAATTTCCCAGGAAGTTAACCTTGGGGAAAGATAATGAAGGCACAGAGCCAAAAGGGTACATGCGGGAATGTGCATAAATTGCTGATGAAGTTGTAAGAGTTGGGGAATTTTGGAAAGTCTGAAAATATTAGTATGTTACAGCATAGGTCAAATAGAAAATGTATGTTATTAAATACTTATGATTGAATGACATAATTCTCTATATTAAATGATATTGGATATTTCACTTGGAGTTGAATATGTAAATTTAACCACTATGTTAGAAAATAGAAAGGGTAGCTATTAATGAACTAATTATGCAAGTTAAGAAAGTTGTAACAGAAGAATTAACATATATAAGGAAGGGAAAAGATTTTTTAAAATGAGCAGAAATCAATAAAAATTGTAAAAGGAGATATAAAAGAAAACATTTATATATGAAAAACTGATTACTTTAAAATAATAAAATAGATGAATTCATACCAATATTTATTTAAAAAAAGTGAAATGACATGGCACACCAGCGTTAAAATAAAAAAATAGTTAAAAGCTACAGATCCAGGAGAAATCTATGGCTAGGACAAGTGATTCATTCATTGAAGAGGACCTGGATAGCAACTCTACCCAACACAAATACTACTAATAATATCTGTTATTTAGTGCATATTTATTATTTCACCCCTGGCATATGTGTTTTACATGGGTTATTCCACTCAATCCTGATGAAAACTTATGAAGTCAGTACCCTTATCATTCCCATTGGGAAATTTCAACTTGACAAAGATAAGTAATTTGTACAAGATTCCAGATTTGGCAAGAGATGAAACCAGGATTTTAATGCTGTGGAATTTCACTGCTAGAATATGTTTCACCTACATTAAATATAATTTCACATACATATCTCCTACACACACACACACACACACACACACACACACAAACATACACACACAGTTTCTTTACAGGTTGACCATGAGACCAGGATTTGAGTAAAAATGGTTTATTTGGGAGGTTAGTAGGGAAGTAGGGAGATGTGACAGACAAGCAGGAAATCACAACAGAATGTGCTAATCATTAGGTTACCTCTGTGGGCTATTGGACATCATTCTCACTAGGTATCTCTGAGAGACAGTAGAAAACATGCTTTAGACTTGAATTTAAGTGAGTGAGTAAGGTGGATTATTTATCCACCAGTTCTCATCTATTAGTTTGTTGAAGGATAAATCCAGGATAATTAACCTTCTGACATTTCCAAAGCACCCTTTGTGGACTAAGAGAACATACACCTGCAGGAGACTCCCAGAGGTTTTCAATGGGATACCAGTTCTGGTAAGTAATTTGCATAGTGCTTAATACACACATCAATTGATGTTCACTGAGTCAAGTATTTATGGATTAAGAATTGAGTAGACTTCAAATTATCCAGGAGAGGGAGTTATACAATATGAAATACACTAGGGGCACCAATTTTGGAGGGGAAAATTGCTTTCATTTAAAATATCAATCCTTGTTTGTGCCACTTTAAAAGTTCATAGAACTATTTTTAGTAAAGACAATTTTTAATATGCAACCGAAAACTGGCATTCACTATTATACTTCCAATGCCATCGTATCAAACTTTATTCACTCTGCTTTATATTTATTGATACATTTTAAATATCAATGACAGCATCGTGAAAGCACTTTTTCTTGACTGCTGCAGTGCCCAATGATAAATCATATCCTGTCATGCTAACTTATTGTTGTCCAATTGTTTTAGCTTATTTCATACCATCCTCATATTTATATTAACTAATTCTAGCTTATTTTGAAATCTAAGTTAATGATTCATTCTTATATATAGTGAATTACAAGTCTGAATTGAACAAGTAATCATTTAAAGCTCAAAATCTAGTGTATGGACAAGATATATATGAAGAGGTAAATATACATAATTACAAAATGTGATATTTCAGGATAACTCATCATTAATTACAAAGGCTCAGTAGTTATAGGCAATCAACCAAACTTTTTTGTTAAAAGGAATGAAAGCTATGGGTTTCATGTATTTGTTCAATATTCATTCTTTAAACATATACGGATTATATACTATAATGTGATGTTTTGCTAATTAAATGAAGTATATTTTACCTGTATTGCATTGTAGTTTTCTGTTAAAAATAGAAAACAGACAATAAATATACAAGTTTATGTTGAATAAGCACTACTTATATATTTATACATGTGCATATGTAATATATATGTGTGTACGTGTGTGTGTGTGTATATATATATATAAATATAATTTTAATTGCAATTACTTTGCATCATTACTCCTTCTTTACATTCTCCCCTGAATTAAAAGTGCTGGGAGCCTGGAAGCCTGGAAATTTTGAAGTCTAGTATGGACTTCATTTCTCAGAGTACCTTGCCAGAAGGGTTTCCAGAAAGTTCCCTTAAGTCAGAATTAGGAATTTGGATCTTATTCTCAGTGAAATGAGAAGCTATTCGATAGTTTTAATAAGGTATATATATAATAGAATTTAAATTTGAAAAGATAATTCTGACTGCTAAAAACAGAAATCATTTTAAATTGCAAATGTAGAAGCAGGAAGAACAATTTAGGATGTTCTTGCAGCAGTTGAGGTAAGGTAATATTGGCTTGGACTAAGGGTGGTAGAAGCAAATTTGGAGCTAAATTAGGTGTTTTGCTATATATTTTGTAAGTAGAATTTATGATGGAATAAATATAAGAGTTTATGAATAATGTGGGATTAATTGAAGGAAATTGTAGAGTGATAGAAAGGAGAGGAAATTTAATGACAGTATTTATTTAGTAACAGTATTTTTAACAGATTATATAAGAAGTAAGAATAAGGTTGCAGAATGATTCCTAGGATTTTAATTTAGCCATCAGAATGAATTGTGAATTGTGGTGATAGTGACTGTGAATAGTAAGCATTAGAAGGACAATTTTAGAGATTTTCTTATTTTTTTTTTATTTTATTTAGTCAAGCTAACTTAGCCAGTATATATTAAAAAAAAAAAGCACCAAAGTATTACAGTTCAACACAGGAAAGATTTATCTCAAACATCAAAATCTAATATGCTTCATTGTCAGTCAGGGACTCTGTTCCACATAGTTATTAAGGTGCTGAAGTTCTGTCTTGAATGGAGCTTTATGGTCTCCCAGGACTTGGACTCTTCCTGACTGAGCAGAACATTGGGGAAAAGAGCATGCAACATTGCCTCAACAGTTGCTCTCTTTTTTTAAAATTTAATTTTATTGAGATTGTTCACATACCATAAAATTATCCAAAGACCCAAAGTGCACAATCAATTGCCCATGGTACCATCATACAGCTGTGCATCCATCAACACAAATATTTTTTTTCCAATTTTAGAATATTTTCATTACTCCAGAAAAGAAATAAAGACAAAAAAGAAAACTCAATTCCTCCCCTCCCCCAACCACCCCTCCATTATTGGCTCATAGAATTGGTATAGTACATTTGTTACTGTTGATGAAAGAATGTTAAAATACCATTAACTGGATGACGGCATAGAGAGGAGTGGAAGCTAAGTAGTCCCCCTGGAACAACTACAAAAAACCAGAAACAACAAGTAAATAATCCAGAATAACTGCGGGGAGACAAACGAGACCATCCACTCATCATACACCAACCTGAATTGGGAGGAATGCCTGAGAACACAGCATAAAATCTGTAAGTAAAACCTGCGGAACCAAGTCATGAGACCCTCTCCCCCATAGCCCGAGCTACAAAGCCTCGTGCCAGAGAGAAGCTCTCTCCCAGCAAGCGAATATAGCTCAGCTGAGCTCCAACTGGGATTTTAAGTAGCTAGTGTGAACTGCTCACTACAGGTACGCATCCCCAAAAACAGACAGAGGCTTTGGGTGACGACTGACCTGGGAGAGCCAGAGGGTCACCTTGGACTGGGTCTGAAGGGGACTGTTTCTTTTTTGGCTCAGTGGAGAAAGCCCCAGTCATTTTCAGTTTCCAGGGCTGTGACTCAGGTAAGGGTGGAGACAGCATAAGCAGAGAGTGAGACCATTGAAATGCTAATGACCTCCACCTGGGGGGTCTGTCTTCTCTAGGAGGAAAGGGGTGGGGCCCTTTCCATTCAGAACCAGACCCCAAAGCCTGGGGGAACACGGCCATACCGCCTCACACCAGTCAAGAATTATAGGCTGACAGGCACCACCTGCTGGGCAGAAAAGCATCAAAGGATGGAGTAATTTTCTAAGACACACCCACAGGGAAACCAGATACTGAATATTTCTTCCCTCTGGGACCTGAGCCTGTTCTGGTCTGGGAAAACCTGATTTGGATAACCAAGGAAACCATGCCTAGACAACTGTGCCGGTTTGAATGTATTGTGTCCCCCAAATGCCATTATCTTTGTGGTCTTGTGGGACAGACGTTTTGGTGCTGGTTAGATTTGTTTGGAATGTGCCCCACCCAGCTGTGGGTGGTGACTTTGGTGGGATACTCCCATGGAGGTGTGACCCCACCCATTCAGGGTGGGCCTTGATCAGTGGGGCCATATAAAACATGCTGACTCAAAGAGACTGGATAGAGTGCAGCTGTGAGTGACGTTTTGAAGAAGAGCAAGCTTGCTAGAGAGGAATGTCCTGGGAGAAAGCCATTTTGAAACCAGAACTTTGGAGCAGACGCCAGCCATGTGCCTTCCCAGCTAACAGAGGTTTTCCGGACACCATTTGCCATCCTCCAGTGAAGGTACCTGATTACTGATGTGTTACCTTGGACACTTTATGGCCTTAAGACTGTAACTGTATAGCCAAATAAACCCCCTTTTTATAAAAGCCAGTCCATCTCTGGTGTTTTGCATTCTGCAGCATTAGCAAACTAGAACAGATTTTGGTACCAGAGAATTGGGGTGCTTTTGCTGCTGAGTTTGCAAATACCAAACATGTTGGAATGGCTTTTTAAATGGATAATGGGGAATTTCTGGAAGAATTGTGAGGAGCTAGATAGAAAAGGCCAAAACTGCTTTAAAGAGACTGTTTGTGGAAATATGGACTCTAAAGATACTTCTGATGAGGCCTTGAACAGAAATGATGAATATGTTGTAAACTGGAAGAAAGGTGATCCTTGTTTTAAAGTGGCACAGAATTTGGCAAAATTGAGTCCTGGTGTCAGATGGAAGGAAGAATCTGGAAGCAACAACCTGGAATATTTAGCTGAGGAGATCTCCAGACTACGTGTGGAGGACGTATCCTGGCTTCTCCTTGCAGCTTATAGTAAAATGCGAGCAGAGAGAGATAAACTTAGAACTGAACTCTTGGGTTCAAAGAAACCAGAAGTTGATGGCTTGGAAAATTACAGGCTTCCAGGGGGTGGAATCCCAGAAGCTACAGCCCAACGTGAGGATGGAACCAAACATGGAACCCAGCCACCATTTCAGTACAAGCCAAGATTGGAAAAGGAGTTAAGCAGAAAGGATTTGTGGAAAGTCCTATTGTCTGATGGCTTTGACCCCTGCGTGCTTCATGCAAAACCAACAGAATTTTTGCGAGATCTTTATAGACAGAGCCATTGCCGGTCTGGACTGGAGGAGACAGACAAGGAAAAAATTAAAGGAAAAATCTCTTCAAAGACAGAGCCATGGAGGTTGAGGTCTGGAGTCAGGAGGTCTCTGGCTGGGAGAGCGGAGCAGCCCACATGCACGGAAAGGGTGAGTTTGCCCTGGAGGTCGAGGGCGGGCTTTCCACCTCGATGCTCTGGAAGAGTTTTGCCACCTCAGGTCCCAAAGAGGGTGGAGCACATTTCCAGGGAAATGGGGAGAGCCTGGCTGACACCACACTGTTCTGAAGGGGTTGACCATGTGCCCCAGAGATGGAAGGGAATCCGGAAGCTGCCCCGAGGTTTGAGGAGGGTGGAGCCGAGAAGGTGGTCTCCCCAGTGTGTGGATATGTTGGAACACTCACCCAAGGATTTGGAGAGGAAACAGCTGCCAAAAAGGCCCTTGGGAAGGGTTAGGCTCCCACTCTCTCAAGCCCCAAGGATGCAACGTCATTCTGTTAATGACTCTCAGACTTTGAAATCTAATGGAGTTTGTCCTGCAGGTTTTAGGAACTGTTTTGGTCCTGTTAACCCTGTTTTCCTTACTGTTTCTCCTTATGGCAATGGAAATGTTTATCCTATGAATGTCCCTCCTTTGTATATTGGAAGCATATAACTTGTTCTAAGTCCACAGATCCAAAGCTAAAGGGGAATTGTGCCTTAGGACCCACCACGCCTGTAATTGATTTTGATGGGATCTTGTACTTAACTTTTGTTACTGAAATGGTTTAAGTTTTTGTGATATTGTGATGAAAAGAATGGTATTTGGAAAGATAATGTCATTTTGGGGTCCAGGGGGTGGAATGTGCCGGTTTGAATGTATTGTGTCCCCCAAATGCCATTATCTTTGTGGTCTTGTGGGACAGACGTTTTGGTGCTGGTTAGATTTGTTTGGAATGTGTCCCACCCAGCTGTGGGTGGTGACTTTGGTGGGATACTCCCATGGAGGTGTGACCCCACCCATTCAGGGTGGGCCTTGATCAGTGGGGCCATATAAAACATGCTGACTCAAAGAGACTGGATAGAGTGCAGCTGTGAGTGATGTTTTGAAGAAGAGCAAGCTTGCTAGAGAGGAATGTCCTGGGAGAAAGCCATTTTGAAACCAGAACTTTGGAGCAGACGCCAGCCATGTGCCTTCCCAGCTAACAGAGGTTTTCCGGACTCCATTTGCCATCCTCCAGTGAAGGTACCTGATTACTGATGTGTTACCTTGGACACTTTATGGCCTTAAGACTGTAACTGTATAGCCAAATAAACCCCCTTTTTATAAAAGCCAGTCCATCTCTGGTGTTTTGCATTCTGCAGCATTAGCAAACTAAAACAACAACAAAAAATTAAAACCTACACTAAGAAAAACAAAGTTATGGCCCAGTCAAAGAAACAAACGTACACTTCAACTGAGATACAGGAATTTAAACAACTAATGCTAAATCAGTTCAAAAAGTTTAGAGAAGATATTGCAAAAGAGATAGAGGCTGTAAAGGAAGCACTGGACATGTATACGGCAGAAATCAAAAGTTCAAAAAAACAACTAGAAGAATCTATGGGAATGAAAGGCACAACACAAGAGATGAAAGACACAATGGAAACATACAACAGCAGATCTCAAGAGACAGAAGAAAACACCCAGGAACTGGAGAACAAAACACCTGAAAGCCTACACGCAAAGGAGCAGATGGAGAAAAGAATAAAAAAATATGAGCAACATCTCCGGGAACTCAAGGATGAAACAAAGTACAAGAATGTATGTATCATTGGTGTCCCAGAAGGAGAAGAGAAGGGAAAGGGGGCAGAAGCAATAATAGAGGAAATAATTAATGAAAATTTCCCATCTCTTATGAAAGACATAAAATTACAGATCCAAGAAGCGCAGTGTACTCCAAACAGAAGAGATATGAATAGGCCTACACCAAGACACTTAATAATCAGATTATGAAATGTCAAAGACAAAGAGAGAATCCTGAAAGCAGCAAGAGAAAAGCGATCCATTACATACAAAGGAAGCTTCATAAGACTATGTGCGGATCTCTCAGCAGAAACCATGGAGGCAAGAAGGAAGTGGTATGATATATTTAAGATACTGAAAGAGAAAAACCGCCAACCAAGAATCCTGTATCCAGCAAATCTGTCCTTCAAATATGAGGGAGATCTCAAAATATTTTCTGAAAAACAGACAATGAGAGACTTTGTGAACAAGACACCTGTCCTACAGGAAATGCTAAAGGGATCACTACAGGGTGATAGAAGACAGGAGTGCGTGGTTTGGAACAGAATTTTGGGAGATGGTAGCACAACAATGTAAGTACACTGAACAAAGGTAACTATGAATATGGTTGAGAGAGGAAGGTGGGGAGCATGTGAGACACCACAAGAAAGGAGGAAAGATAAAGACTGGGACTGTGCAACTTGGTGAAATCTACAGTATTCATCAATTGTGATAAAATGTACAAATATGTTCTTTTACGAGGGAGAACAAGCAAATATCAACCTTTCAAGGTGTTAACAATGGGGAGGCATTGGGGGAGGGATGCAATCAGCATAAACTAGAGACTGTAACTAATAGAATCATTGTATTATGCTTCCTTTAATGTAACAAAGGTGATATACCAAGGTGAATGCAGATAAGAGGTGGGGATAGGGGAGGCATGTTAGACACTTGACATTGGTGGTATTGTCTGATTCTTTATTCTACTTTGATTTAAGGTTATTTTTCCTTTTGCTGCTTCCTAGCTGTCATTTTGTTTTTCCTCTTTCTTTTGCCTCTCTACCTTCTTTGACTCTCCCTCCTGCCTTGTGGAAGTAATGTAGATGCTCTTATATAGATAGTGGTGAAGGTGGCGAACACATAAATGTATGACCATGCAGAAAACCATCGATTATTTTCTTGGGATGGAATGTATGGTGAGTGAACAAAACCATATTAAAAAAAGAATGGGTTGATGACAAAACCTCGAGGGCAATATACTGAGTGAAATAAGCCAGACACATTAGGACAATTATTACAGGGTCTCACTGACAGGAACTAATTATAATATGTAAACTCATAGACATGAAATATAAGGTACCAAGATATAGGACGAGGCTTAAGAATGGGGAGTGGTTGCTTAATATGAGGAGAATGTTGAATTAGGATGAACTCAAATGTTTGGAAATGAACAGGGGTTTTGGTAGCAAGATGTGAGAATAACTAACAGCGCCGAATGGTGTGTGAATGAGGTGGAAAGGGGAAGCTCAGAGTCATATATGTCACCAGAAGGAAAGTTGGAGGTCAAAAGATGGGAATGTATAAAACTGAATCCTATGGTGGGCAATGTCCATGATCCACTGTACAAATACTAGAAATCACTTCCATGAACCAGAACAAATGTATGACAATACAATTAGAAGTTAATAATAGAGGGGCATATAGGGAAGAACTATATACCTATTACAAACTATATACTACAGTTAGTAGTATTTCAACATTTTTTCATAAACAGTAACAAATGTACTATATCAATACTATGAGTCAACAATTGAGGGGGGTTGGTTAGGGATAGGGGAGGATTAGAGTTTCCTTTTCTTTTTTTCTTTTTTCATCTTTCACTTTATTTCTTGTCTGGAGTAATGAAAAGTTTCTAAAAATTGAACGAAAATTAAGTGTGATGGATGCACAGCTGTATGAGGGTACCCAGGGGCAAGTGATTGTATACTTTGGATCTTTGGATAATTGTATGGTATCTGAACAATCTCAATAAAAATGAAAAAAAAAATACTATTAACTGTAGTACATAGTTTGCAATAGGTATATTTTCCCCTATATACATCTCTATTATTAGCTTCTAGTTATAGTTTCATACATTTGTTCTAGTTCACAAAAGAGATTTCTAATATTTGTACTGTTAATCATGGACATTGTTAACCCCAAGATTCACTGTTTTAAACATTCCCATCTTTTAAACTCCAACTTTCCTTCTGGTGACCTATGTGACTCTAAGCTTCTCCTTTCCACCACATTCACACACCATTCAGCAATGTTAGTTATTCTCACAATAACAGGCTGCTATCACCTCTGTCCACTTCCAAACACAGGTTCAACCTAATTGAATATTCTGCTCGTGATAAGCAACTGCTCCCCATTCTTTAGCCTTGTTCTATATCCTGTTAACTTATAATTCATGTCTATGTGTTTACATTTTATAATTAGATCATATCAGTGAGACCATGCAATATTTGTCCTTATGTGTCTGACGTTTTACTCAGTGTAGTGCCCTCAATGATTCTTCATTGACTCATTTTTTTTTTAGGATTTTTTTTTTCACCCACCATACTTTCCATTCTAAGTAAACAATCAATGGTTCCATGTATAGTTGCACACTTATGTATTCACTACCATCACCACTACCTATATAAGGACATCTCTATTTCTTCCACAAAGGAGGAAGAGTCAAAGAAGGTAGAGAGACAAAAGAAAAAGATAGAAAGAAAAAAAAAGACAGCTAAAAAGCAACAAAAGGAAAGATAGAATTAAAGTAGAATAAGAGACAACGTCACCAATGCTAAGAGTCCCATAGCCCTCCCTTATGTCCCCCTCTTATAGGCATTTAGCTTTTGTATATTGCCTTTGTTTCATTAAAGGAAGCATAATACAAAATTTCTGTTAACTGTAGTCTCTAGTTTGCATTGATTGTATTTTTCCCCCAATACCACCCTATTTTTAACACCTTGCAAAGTTGACATTCATTTTTTCTTCCTCATGCAAAAACATATTTGTACATTTTATCACAATTGTTGAACACTCTAGGTTTCATTGAGTTATAAAGTCCCAGTCTTTATCTTTCCTCTTTCCTTCTGGTGTCCCACATGCTCCTAGCCTTCCTCTTTCAACCATACTCACAATCATCCTTGTTCAGTGTACTTACATTGCTGTGCTACCATCATCCAAATCGTCGTCCAAACCTCTAACTCCTGTCTTTTCCTACCTGTCTGTAGTGCTTCCTTCAGTGTTTCCTATAGTGCAGGTATCTTGTTCACAAATTCTCTCATTGTTTGTCAGAGAATATTTTAAACTCTCCCTCATATTTGAAAAACAGTTTTGCTGGATAGAGTCTTGGTTAACAGTTTTTCTTTTTCAGTATGTTAAATATATCACATCACTACCTTCTTGCCTCCATGGTTTCTACTGAGAAATCCGCACATTGTCTAATCTAGCCTTCTTTGTATGTGATGGATTGCTTTTCTCTTGCTGCTTTCAGGATTCTCTCTGTCTTTGATATTTCATAATCTGATTATTAAGTGTCTTTGTGATGGTCTACACAGACCTATTCTGCTTGGGCTTATGCTGTGCTTCTTGGATCTATAATTTTATGTTTTTCATGAGAGATGGGAAATTTTCATTGATTATTTCATCTATTATTGCTTCTGCCCCCTTTCCCTTCTCTTCTCCTTCTGGGACACCCATGACATGTATATTTGTGCATTTCATGTTATCCTTCAATTTCCTGAGATGTTGCTCATATTTTTCCATTCTTTTCCCTATCTGTTCTTTTGTGTGTAAGATTTCAGGTTTCTTGTTCTCCAGTTCCTGAGTGTTTTCTTCTGTCTCTTAAGATCTGCTGTTATATGTCTCCATTGTGATTTTCATCCCTTGTGTTGTGCCTTTCATTTCCACAGATTCTGCCTGTTGTTTTCTCAAACTTTTGATTTCTGTATTATGTTCACTCAGTGTTTTCCTTATAGCCTTCATCTCTTTTGTAATATCTTCCCTGAACTCACTGATTTGGTTTTTTTTATTTCATTTAGCATATTTCTTTGAAATTTTTTAATAGATTGTTTCATTAAAATGAAACAATATCTCAACTGTATCTTGATTGAGAAGTAAGTTTGTTCCTTTGATTGGGCCATGTCTTCATTTTTCCTAGTATATATTGTAGTTTTCTGTTGTCTAGGCTTCTGGTTTCCTTGGTTACCCCAGTCAGATTTTCCCAGACAAGAATGGATTCAGGTCTCAGGATGGGGTTATATTCAGGGTGTATCTTAGAGGAATGACAGACTTTCCTGTGAGGACTGGAAAGTCACTGTGCTTTTCCTAACCTGTACCCAGCAGGTGGTACCTGTCAGCCTGTCACTCCTGACTGGTGTAAGGAAATGGGCCACTTCAGCTTCTGCTTTGGCTGTTCTCCCCCAGGCTCTGGGGTCTCATTCTGAAGGGAAAGCTGGGCCCAACCTCCTTACTCTTAGAGAAGATAAACCCCCTTGGGAGTTTACATCTGCATTTAAATTGTCTCTCTGACTCTGTTATCTCCTCCCCTCTTTGGGTCAGAGAATTGGGAACTGAAAGTTGCTGTGGCTCTCTCTCTTCTGAGGCCCTCAGGTGTAGAGAGAGGAAAAGGGACAGAAAGCCCCCTTTTGGTGCCAGTACACAGCCCCCCAATTTCACTCATTGGCCAGAGGTAACACCTGGACTTCTGGGCCTCCTCTCCCAGGTCAGATGAGTCTTCTTGTTTTTTAATGTTAGTCATCACTAAAAGCCTCCACCTGCTTGTTGGGGGCTTGTAGCTTGTATTCAGCCATCCACATTTCTTAATCAAAACCCCAGTTGGAGCTCAGCTGACCTATATTTGCTCACTCTGCTTGTAAAGTGCTGCCAGTTTCTACCACAGCAAAGTTTTGCAGCTCAGACTGCCATGGGGGAGGGGCTTTCTATGTGGTTCTGCAGCTTTTACTTATAGATTTTATGCTGTGGTCTCAGCATTCCTCCCAATCCAGCTTGGTGTATGATGTGTGGACAGTCACAGCTGTCTCCCAGCAGTTATTCCAATTTATTTATTTGTAGTTGCTGGTTGTTTATTAGTTGATCCAGGGGACTAACTAAATTCCAGTCCTCTCTATGCTGCCATCTTTCCCCTCCTCAGATGCTCTCTTTTTAATATGTCTTCTAGAGTTCATTTTTTTTTTAATGTTCATTTCTGCTTACTTGCCATTGCCTGGAACTAACTTAGTCACATATCTCCACATACTAGCAAAGATGAAATAGTTAATATACCTGAATATACCCAGAAGGAAATGGAAATGGCTTGGTAAATAATTATATTGTCTCAGACATAGGAAGAGAATAAAATTTATTCAGCATTGAATATATTGAGTTCTTTATGTCAAGAAATCCAGTATTCAGTTTAACATGTTGCTAGAGAGTCTTTAAACTGTAGAAAAATTTTGGCTGGAGTTAGAGTTTTGGGACATTTAGAAAATATTTCATGAAGGAGGTAGAGATTAAAGTAGATTTATTTAAATCTAGGAAGGTATTTAAGACATGTTTTTGAAGGTCAAGATATTTTAAGTGAATGAATGTTATCAAGAGCAAACATAAAATGGCAGGAAAAGACAGGTTGCATTTAAGGGATAATGACTTATAGTATTTGGTTAAACAATAAAATATGAGTTGAGTGTGGAAGGTCAGGCTTTAAAAGTAGTTTGCATCATATTAAAGGGTTCTTTGAATGCAAAATTTAAGAGTATGAACTTTAATCAGCAATTGGATTATATAGACAGCTTTAGTGAAGCAGTATGACAAGGAGACAGTGAAGTTTTTAGTAGGTTACTATGGTAACAGAGCAGAATTCATTGACTTTAAAAAGTCTGCTTTCAGTCTTATGGAGAGAGTATGCATGATTTGCAATGAGTGGAGGTGGCCTGAGAGTACATGACTGAGCAACAGGATGGTGAACTGTTGTGTGTGCATACAATGGAATACTGAGCAAATGCAAGAAGGAGTGAAGCTATGAGACATGCAACAAGGTGAATGGAAACTGTAGACAGCATTTTGAGTGAACCACACCAGAAACAATGGCAAACACTATAATGCCTCACCAATATGGGCTAACTACAATGTGTAAATTCAGAATTGAATCTTAGAGCACAGCCTAACAGGGGGATGATTATTGTAATGGTCCCTAGATTGTAAGCTCTTACAGCAGCCAAATCTATTCTTGTATTGTAATGGCTATCTGAGATGCTGATCCCTTTGTGTATAACCTGATTGGTCTCTCGAACATTGGGTATCTGTGTGACAACTGAAACTCAGAGCTAGAACTTGGCAGATATGAATGTCAGTATTAGAACATATAGTAATTGTTAAAAAAGCTGAAAAAGAGTTCAGCCTTCAACTAGAGATATGAATGAAGTAGATGTGGTTAGGACTAGGGCAAATTGGGCCAAAGGGAAAAGGACAATACTGACTGAATTTTAAAACCTCAAATTCCATGTGAGACCAAGGGAAGAGATGGTTAGTTGGTTCAAGAACTATATTTCCTAAACAATTTAACTCATACAGTTTGTTCAAATACGATAATTATATGGAACTTTTAATAGGAAGTGAGACCTGGTAGGTTTGCATAGGTTAATGTGAAATAGTGTCACTATTCACATAGTGACACATCCCAAAGTAATTTGGGCAGAGAATAAAATATCTATGCAGGGCCCCCGGAGGAGCCAGGGGAAGGTGCAGAGCTGTTGGGCTTCCTCATGTGGATTGTTGCTGATGTTTTCACAAACACTGAGGACTGATGGTTTGATGTGCTAAGCCCCCTATAATGGGATTTGCCCTTATGAGGCTCATTACTATAAAGGAGAGGCTAAACCTGCTTATGATTGTGCCTAAGAATCTCCCCCTGATTACCTCTTTGTTGCTCAAATGTGGCCTTCTCTCTCTAGGTAAGCCCACTTCGTGGGTGAAATCACTGCCCTCCCCTCTAAATGGGATATGACTCCCAGGAGTGTAAATCTCCCTGGCAACATGGGATGTGACTCCCAGGGATGAATCTGGACCTGACACCATGGGATTGAGAACATCTTCTTGACCAAAAGGGGGATGCAAAATAAAATGAAACAAAGTTTCCATGGCTGAGAGATTCCAAATGGAGTTGCGAGGTCACTCTGGTGGGCACTCTTATGCACTATATAGATAACACTTTTTAGGTTTTAGTGCAGTGAAATAGCTAGAAATAAATGCCTGAAACTATCAAACAACAACCAGTAGCCTTGAGTCTTTAAGATGATTGTATAGCACTACAGCTTACGAGGAGTGACAGTGTGATTGTGAAAGCCTTGTGGATTGCAGCCCTTTTTTCCAGTGTATGGAGAGATGAGTAGAAAAATGGTGACAAAAGACTGAATGAAAGAGGTTGGGGGGATGATTTGGGTGTTGTTTTTTACTTTTATTTTTATTCACTTTTTCTGGTACAAGGAAATTGTTCAGAAAATAGATTGGGGTGATGAATGCACAGCTATATGGTGGTACTGTGAACAGTTGATTGTGCACTTTGGATGATTGTATGGTTTGTGAATATATCTCAATAAAATGAATTTAAAAAATTAAAAAATTGTCTGCTTTCAAGGAGTCATTTAAATATAATAGAAGTAAATGACAAAGTGTATCTTCAGAGAGTAAGAAACACTTTTGAAAGACGTAACGAAAATGCGAAGAGAAAAATAGTGGAAAGAAATGACCCAAAGTAGGAGAACCATAGGAAGAAAAAAGTCAAAGACAACTAATCTCCTAAGTAACTGTTACCAATGTCAGGAAATGAGAAGTTATGAGGTAAAGCCATATGAACATATCAAAATTAAAATTCTTACAGGACCACCAAAATAATTCATTTTCATTAATTTTGGGTAGGAGTGTGGGCAGAACATACATGCAGAAATATAATTTCCAAAGTCATCTATCAGAAATAAAGTGGATTAACAAAGATATATTTTTTGTGAATAATAAATCATACAGTTCTGTTATGGGAAAGCCATCCCCAAATCTTGGCAAAATGTCCCCATAACCTCTTAATTGCATTATCTGTGTAGGATATGGTGCACAATTTTCTTCATTATCAGACTGCCAACACTACCCCCATGTGGTAGGGATTTTTCACCTTCCATGAAATAGTAAATGGGGTTCTTTTGTGCAAAAGAAGGAGAAAAATGATTTCTCTTGCTTTTTTTGTGAACTTCTTGACCACATTTGGGCTGAATTTTTCCCTTGATTTCTCCTCTGATACAATATGCTCACAGGGTTGGTACATTTATCATTAGAGAAGACTATTCCTCTCCAATTGCTACGACTATTCCTCTCCAATTGCTCCTTCTATACCATGCACTTTATTGCATTTGGGAAGAGAGAGAAGGAATTCCTATTTTAGCATTTGGTCCACGCTTCTATCTCAACCCAACTTTTTTGAATAAATGCTGATGTTTGATTTCCATCAGGATTCTAGTATCTGGAATAGATTTGTCTCAGGTAAGAGTAATGGATCATCAGTTGCCAACACACTATCCCTAACTAACCCACAAAGACCACACAAACTCTGTACTCAGAAAACAAAGAAATGGCTTGGAAAACTTGAAAATTAGAAATGAGAAGTGGCGTATTTGCTGTTGACAAAAATTAACAGCACCCATTGGCCAGATGAATCTAAACACTCTCTCAATATTTTATGCAGTAAATTAGTTAACCTCTCTCGCCTAATTTTTCTAAGTTGTAACTTTGAAATAACACAATTATATCATGGCATTTTATGAGGATTAAATAAATTAGCACACACAGAGTTTTCCCAATTACTGACATTTGGCTTTGGTGTAATAACTGTTAAAATTGATGAAACAATATTATTATAAACATACACTTCACTATACTTAATTATTTCCATCAGGGTTCACTCTTTTTTACAATACTGTTTCTTAAATATTGTTTTTATTCTGTTAACATATATACAACCTAAAATTTCCCATTAGACTGCTTTCAAATAAACAATCAGAAGTGTTAAATAAAATTATAATGTCTGCTAACATCATCACCACCCATTACCAAAAATTTTCCATTACCCAAAACCAAAAGTCTATCAATTAATCATTAAATTCTCACTCTGCACCCCCACCCTGTCCCCTGGTAACCTATATTCTAATTTCTGACTCTATGAACTTGCATATTCTAATTATTTCATGTAAGTGAGATGATACAATATCTGTCCTTTGTTGTGTTTAGGCTCCAATCCCTGGTCCTGAGGATGTGAACCCATTCAAAAATAAGACCTTTGAAAATGTTATTAGCTAAGGTTCATCCATATGAATGAGGATATGCAGTAATCTATTATGTCTGTCATCCTTATTAGCAAAGAAAATTTGTCATGGAGGGAGGAAGCAAAAGGGATCATACAGTAGCTTGAAGTCAAAGGACTTTTGGGGGAAAGATGCTACAATGTGCATTGTCATGTGCCGTAAAAGCCAAGGACCAAGGATTCCTTGCAGCCAGCTCCATAATACTACAGTCTTCAAGGAGAAAGCATCACATTGCTCATACTTCAATTCTGGACATCTTTAGCTTCAAAACCATGACCCAATAAATTCCCGTTGTTTAAGGTAACATGTTGTATGGTATTTGTTTTAGCACATACAGTTTTTGGTACCAGAAAGTGGGATAATGCTAAGAGAGGTGTTAAAAATTTTGGAAATAGCTTTCAAATTATCTAATGGGTAGAATGAAAAAATTATGAGGTACTTGATAGAAAAATCCTCGATTACTTTGGAGAGACTGTCAGTAGAAATACAGACTTTAAAGATATCATCACTGAAAACTTGAAAACTGGAAGAAGGCCATCCTTGTTTTAAAGTGGCAGAGAACTTGGCAAAATTATGTTCTGATGTCACATTGAAAGTGGTACTTGGGAGTGCTGAACCCTGTTGTTTCAGGGAGAGTACAGCAGTCTCAGTGCTAAGAGACAGTAGAGCCTATGTCCAGGCATCTGCAGAGTGCCTGGTTGCCATTCCAATGCTAAGAGAGGATGGAGCCTTCATCCCAGTGTTCAAGGAGAGCCACCCACTATGAAACTGTTTGGAAAGAGGTGGGACTTCTTCTCCATCAGACCTGGAAGACAAAACATCAATCCATAGATGGCTTTTAGACCTTGAAATCTAACAGAGATTGCCCTGCTTGATTTCAGACTAGTTTGGGACTTGTTACCCTGTTTGACTTCCCCTGCTGGAATGGGAATGTTTTTCCTATAACTGTCCCACTATTGGACTTTGGAAGAGATAATTTGTTTGCTGAGTTTCTCAGGCCAACAGAGGGTAGATTTGTCCCAGGATGGACTAGACCCATAACAGATTTGATGGGACTGTGTACTTGACATTTTGAAATGATTTAAAGCTTCTGAGATGTTGTGATGGGGAATGAATTTATTTTGCATGTGAGAACGTATCTTGTGGGTCCTGAGTGCAAACTATTGGGGATTGAATTTTGTCTCCCACAAAAGGTATTTTCAGTTCCCAATCCCTGGTCCTGTGGATGTGGACCCATTTATAAATTGGAACTGTTAATGGTATAAGTGCAAGTGTGCCCACCTGAATGAAGGTGGGCTTTAGCCAAGATGGCTGAAGTCCTTATAAGCAAAGGAAATTGGACATAGAGGGAGGAAGCCGCAGGGAACACCCAGGTAGAAATAAAGGGAACTGAGTAATAAAGAGGAGAAGGGGCTGCTGTTTGCATTGTAATGTGATGGTAAAGCCAAGGACCAAGGATCTTCTGAAGACAGACCCAGAATGTCACAGTTTTTAGGAAAAAGCATGACCTTACTAATGCCTCAAATTTGGACTTCTCACTTCAAAACCAGGAGTGAACAAACCTCCATTGTTTACACCAACTCACTGTCTGGTATTTGTTTTAGTAACTTGGAAACTAAAGCATTATAGTGCTTTGGAAAAAGTTAAATTAAATTGAGAGTAAAGAGAGTAGTTCAGGAATAAAACTATACTTCCACCAGAACTTTTAGTCATGTTGTTATTTTTCCCTCATCCCTTCCAATCTACCATCTTCTTCATGAGTTTCAGAGAAAACAGAGCAGGAGATCCCTTTGGGAATAAGAATATGGTAGCAACATAGTTCAGATTTTTCAACTTTGGAATTTGTTAAGGAACTACATTAATTTTATATGAAGAAGATTTTGGAGGATACAGCTGAAGAAGAACTGAATTTCTAAGATTCTGTAAAATTAAACCACCACCAATATTTTATTTTTCTATTAACTTACAAAGCTTTTCCAAATTTAATTTTCCTACATATTTAGGAAAATTAAATATTTAATATAAAAGAGAGCCACGTTATTCATATTTAGAGCATTTAAAATATTACTGGAATTTTATTTGCAACATTTTTTGTTTTTTTTTTTACTCTAAGTGAAATGCCCATCTAGGAACAATTTAGTAGACTGCTTCTAAAGGCAAAACCAAAACAAAACAGACCAAAAAGCCAAAATCAAGATAACTTAAAAATAAAACAAAACAAAAACCTGAACTTCCAGGATGATACAAACAGAAAAGTAGTAATTTGAGTAATTACTGTTATATCTGAGATTAGGACAGTTGGAGATTTATTACAAGCCAAAGATTATAATCTTGTATCTGATTTAACTTGATAATCTTTTTCCTCTTAGCAACATTGCTGCAATAAATAGATGAAAGCAAGGCTGCATGTTTAAGATGGTAAGTAAATGTATGTATTATTGTAGACCTCTTGATAATAAAATATTTACATTGGAAGAGGAGAGATAAAGCATAAAAAGCCAAGGTGGCATTTTTTTTTTTTTCTATTCAAGACGGGTAATTAAATAAATGCTATGGATCCAACAGAATAGAAAATATTGAAGAATATTTATAATAAAACGATTGAAGACAATGAACTTGAATAAATATATTATGAGAGGTTTTGGAGAAATAGGACATACATGCCTTTGTAACGGGAAAAGATTACATAGATATGGCTATATAAATACTCCATGGTTTGATGAACAGATTTATTGCAGAATTGTTTTGTCCAAATCTAAACTAAATTTGTCATGACAAAAAGTTGTCAACAAAATTAATCAATTCCTGCTTTTCCTAGTAAACAAGATTGAAATAATGGTGGCTACATGAGCTTTGCAGTCAAAGACACTGACTTAAATCCTGTAATTATTGATAAATAGGTCCCATTTGAATCACATTATGTTAGGTTAGTGAGACACTTTACAAAAAACATAATGATCTTAGGTCTTAACTTTTTCCACAATTTACAAGTGATCTAAAATAAGGCTTTTATTACTTTTGAAAAATCAAAGATATAAACATGCATATGACACTTTAAAAAAATATCAGGCACTGCTTTTGTTTCCTCTAATGGAGTACTTTATAAAAGGTTCACTTCTAAAACCTTGAAAAACAAAAACAAAAACAAAAACAAAAAACTCCCATTTGTAGCATTGGGAATCTCTGAGGATTGTATCCTTGCTTAATAAAAGAGAAAAAAAGGTTCAATTAAATCTAATCGAACGTTGTCTCCCCAATTCTACCTGTACTTTCAAGCTTCTCTAAGTTGCCTACATTCATTCTTTCCCCTAAAATTTACTTTCTGTAGTTATATTTTATAAAATAAGGTAAAATACTAGCTGTTCTATTAAATATATTATTTTCCATTCAGTGAAAATATATCATTTCTCTCAAATATATACTTTACCAACAGTTTATCACCTAAGAGCATGGATCATATTTTAATCATTTTTGCATCTTTGTCACATGGCAAAGTATCTGTAAAGTTATAGGCACTCAATAAGCCTTTGAATAAAGTGGTAAACAAGACATAAATATAGGAAAAACAAAATAAAACAAACAAAAACCCCACTAAGAATACAGTTCAAAAATGGCAGGCTTGACAAGAGGCAAGATGGCGGCATAGAGAGGAGTGGAAGCTAAGCAGTCCCCCTGGAACAACTACAAAAAACCAGAAACAACTAGTAAATAATCCAGAATAACTGCGGGGGGACAAACGAGACCATCCACTCATCATACACCAACCTGAATTGGGAGGAATGCCTGAGAACACAGCATAAAATCTGTAAGTAAAACCTGCGGAACCAAGTCATGAGACCCTCTCCCCCATAGCCCGAGCTACAAAGCCTCGTGCCAGAGAGAAGCTCTCTCCCAGCAAGCGAATACGGCTCAGCTGAGCTCCAACTGGGGTTTTAAGTAGCGAGTGTGAACTGCTCACTACAGGTACGCAGCCCCAAAAAACAGACAGAGGCTTTGGGTGACGACTGACCTGGGAGAGCCGGAGGGTCACCTTGACTGGGTCTGAAGGGGACTATCTGTTTCTTTTTCGGCTCAGTGGAGAAAGCCCCAGTCATTATAAGTTTCCAGGGCTGTGACTCGGGGAAGGGCGGAGACAGCACAAGCAGAGAGCGAGACCATTGAAATGCTAATGACCTCCACCTGGGGGCTCTGTCTTCTCTAGGAGGAAAGGGGTGGGGCCCTTTCCATTCAGAACCAGACCCCAGAGCCTGGGGGAACACAGCCATACCTCCTCACACCAGTCAAGAATTATAGGCTAACAGGCTTCACCTGCTGGGCAGAAAAGCACAGTGACCCGAGGCATCAAAGGGTGGAGCAATTTTCTAAGACACACCCGCAGGGAAACCAGATACTGAATATTTCTTCCCTCTGTTCGTTCTGGTCTGGGAAAACCTGATTTGGATAAACAAGGAAACCATGACTAGACAACAGAAAATTACAACCTACACTAAGAAAAACAAAGTTATGGCCCAGTCAAAGGAACAAACGTACACTTCAACTGAGATACAGGAATTTAAACAACTAATGCTAAATCAATTCAAAAAGTTTAGAGAAGATATTGCAAAAGAGATAGAGGCTGTAAAGGAAGCACTGGACCTGTATACGGCAGAAATCAAAAGTTCAAAAAACCTACTGGTAGAATCTATGGAAATGAAAGGCACAACACAAGAGATGAAAGACACAATGGAAACATACAACAACAGATCTCAAGAGGCAGAAGAAAACACTCAGGAACTGGAGAACAAAACACCTGAAAGCCTATACACAAAGGAGCAGATGGAGAAAAGAATGAAAAAACATGAGCAACGTCTCCGGGAACTCAAAGATGAAACAAAGTACAATAATATACGTATCATTGGTGTCCCAGAAGGAGAAGAGAGGGGAAAGGGGGCAGAAGCAATAATAGAGGAAATAATTCATGAAAATTTCCCATCTCTTAAGAAAGACATAAAATTACAGATCCAAGAAGCTCAGCGTACTCCAAACAGAAGAGATATGAATAGGCCTACGCCAAGATACTTAATATAATCAGATTATCAAATGTCAAAGACAAAGAGAGAATCCTGAAAGCAGCAAGAGAAAAGCAATCCATTACATACAAAGGAAGCTTAATAAGACTATGTGCAGATCTCTCAGTAGAAACCATGGAGGCAAGAAGGAAGTGGTGTGATATGTTTAAGATACTGAAAGAGAAAAACCACCAACCAAGAATCCTGTATCCAGCAAAGCTGTCCTTCAAATATGAGGGAGAGCTCAAAATATTTTCTGACAAACAGACAATGAGAGACTTTGTGAACAAGATACCTGCCCTACAGGAAATACTAAAGGGAGCACTACAGGGTGATAGAAGACAGGAGTGTGTGGTTTGAAACACAATTTTGGGAGATGGTAGCACAACAATGTAAGTACACTGAACAAAGGTAACTATGAATACGGTTGAGAGAGGAAGATGGGGAGCATGTGAGACACCACAAGAAAGGAGGAAAGATAATGACTGGGACTGTGTAACTTGGTGAAATCTAAAGTATTCAACAATTGTGATAAAATGTACAAATATGTTCTTTTACGAGGGAGAACAAGCAAATGTCAACCTTGCAAGGTGTTAAAAATGGGGAGGCATTGGGGGAGGGATGCAATCAGCATAAACTAGAGACTGTAACTAATAGAATCATTGTATTATGCTTCCTTTAATGTAACAAAGGTGATATACTAAGGTAAATGCAGATAAGAGGGGGGGATAGGAGAGGCATGTTAGACACTTGACATTGGTGGTATTGTCTGATTCTTTATGGTGGGTAATGTCCATGATCAACTGTACAAATACTAGAAATCACTTCCATGAACCAGAACAAATGTATGACAATACAATTAGAAGTTAATAATAGAGGGGCATATAGGAAAGAACTATATACCTATTACAAACTATATACTACAGTTAGTAGTATTTCAACATTTTTTCATAAACAGTAACAAACGTACTATATCAATACTAGGAGTCAACAATTGAGAGGGGTTGGTTAGGGATAGGGGAGGATTAGAGTTTCCTTTTCTTTTTTTCTTTTTTCATCTTTCACTTTATTTCTTGTCTGGAGTAATGAAAAGTTTCTAAAAATTGAACAAAAATTAAGTGTGATGGATGCACAGCTGTATGAGGGTACCCAGGGGCAAGTGATTGTACACTTTGGATCTTTGGATAATTGTATGGTATCTGAACAATCTCAATAAAAATGAAAAAAAAAAAAAAAATGGCAGGCTTATCATGTGCTGCACTATCTTATTCTTCCAGCTCCAAATATCTAGAAATGACAGAGTGTATAAAAATCAATGACTACATGTATAAACAAATCAGAAAACCAGAAATGTCATCCATATTTAAGAAGCTAAAAGAAATTCCCAAAGAAGAAAACTAATGGCATTATACTGAAGAATGAGACTAAAGCCCATAAAATACATTAGAAGTATTTGTCACAAAAAACATTATATATTTATTGTTATCTAACAATTAGTATAAACTTACTAACTTAAAACAGCACTCATTTATTATTTCAGAGTTTCTGTGGACCGGAAGTCTTTGAATGGCTTAGCTGGGCCTTCTGTTTCAGAGTCTTATAAAGCTTCAATCAAATTTTCAGACAGTGCTGTGCTATTATCTAAAGCCTCCATTGGGGAATGATCCACTTCCAAACAATGTGGTTGTGGAAACAGAGAGTAACTGGCAGACTGTTAGAGCTGAGGGCCTCACTTTCTGATTTCCAGCCACAGGTTAACCTCATGTGCCGGTAGATCCTCGCTTCGTACTAGAGCACAATTAGGAGAATCAAATGGTGCTATTTTGCTTATTTCCTTTGCCAACTCCTGCCATGGACTCTTAGTACCCTCTTGATTATTGGAAATAGAGTCATTAGTGCCTCTGAATCTAATCAGAGTAGAAAACAAATTATAAAAGCCCATTTTAAGATTCTGTTTCTCAAGAACCACTCTCGGTACCAAGTTGTATTAGTTGGGGTTCTCCTTGGAAACAGAATCAATGAGAGATGTCTCTTATTATCAAATTGTAAAAGTGACTCACGCAACTGCAGGAGTGCACGAGTCCAAATTCTGCAGAGCCGTCAACAAGCTGTCAACTCCAAGGAAGACATCCGACGAACTCCTCGGGAAATGAACCGACGACTTTGACGAACTCCTCAGGAAACGAACTGGCAACTTTGACAAACTCCTCAGGAAATGAACCGACAACTTTGACGACCTCCTCAGGAAACGAACTGGCAACTTTGACAAACTCCTCAGGAAACGAACCGACAACTTTGACGACCTCCTCAGGAAACGAACTGGCAACTTTGACGAGCTCCCCAGGAAAAGCTTCACTGAGCAGCTGAAGAAGAAGTGAAAGTTTCTCTAACCCTCCAGCTTATAAGCCTCCAACTGATCACCTGGACCAAATCCAGCCAATTGCATTCTCTCACTGTGGAAGCACGCCCCTTGATGAGTCATCAGTCAGCTGCAGTCAATTGACTGATGATCCAACAAACCAGCCTGTTGGTTTATTAACCAGCCTCAAATAGCCTCACAGCAATTGTCAGGCCAGTGCCCGCTTGACCAGACAGCTAGGCCACCTAGCCAAGTTGACACATAAACCCAACCATTGCACCTCATTTCTTTTCCATGTGGCCTAGCTTCTAGCAAGGTGATTGTTGAAATCTCATGTACTATCATCATGTACATATGGTCACTTACATCTTGTCATGTTTTCCACATTCCATTGGTAAGAAACAAGTCACAATCAAGGACAAGGGATTGCACATGGATGTAAATACCAGGAGGCAGTGATCCTGAGGACCACTGTAAACTTGTTCTGCCACATAAAATATAAGAGCAGCAGAAAACAAACTCCACCAACCCTAAAGGAACAATGACTCGTAGGACTGTTTTGTAATGCAGCAAGAGAACAAATATAAGGAAGGTATACAATACACTTCAGGGTCAATTTAGTACCAAGGAACAAGTGAAAGTTTTGAAACTCAGCAGCAGAAACAGGCAGTTTAAATACACCCTCACCCACTAGACAAGATGACAGCAATGACGTCTATTTCCTTCAAAGCACTAGCAGGAGATACAGGAATTCTGGTAATAGAGAAGAAGATAGACACTTAGGGCATCCAGGAGGAAAGCATTGCTCATGACCATTAACGTAGAAGTATTTATACTCATGAACACTCTCTGAACATTTTAATCAAGCACACATTGAAAATCATGGAGCTATTAGAAAGAAAGCAGAGAATATTCTTTTAAAGGTACCTGAATTGAATGATGACCAAGCATTGAATGATGACCAAGCAAAAAAGTATCATCAAAATTATCAAAAGTCAGTTAGCAAAAGGGAAACATTGAGTTAATTAAGGAGCTGAGATACTCCTGAGGAAAAAGATTAAACAAGCATAGTAAATGTAGAAAATTATGGTTGGTATTTTTAATTAGATATGAGGACATCCAGGATGTGAAATTGAACTGATATCATGGAGATCTAACCCTGGATGCTGAGATTAAAAAAAAAAAATCAATAAATACTTAATTGATGAGCCCTGTATCAGAATGAACACAATCAAAAACCAAGGTAATGAGTTCAAGATTAATTTGATAAGTTTTCTTTTTTTTTTTTTAATCATCCCCCCATCCCACCCCATTTGTCCTTTAGTTTTTATCCCCATTCCTCCACTCATCCATACACTAGATAAAGGGGGTGTGATCCACAAGGTCTTCACAATCACACTGTCACCCCTTGTAATCTACATTATTATATAATTGTCTTCAGGAGTCCAGACTGCTGGGTTGGAGTTTGGTAGTTTCAGGTATTTACTTCTAGCTATTCCAGTACATTAAAGCCTAAGAGATGTTATCTATATAGTGCATAAGAATGTCCACCAGAGTGACCTCTCGACTCCATTTGGAATCTCTCAGCCACTGAAACTATTTCGTCTCATTTTGCATCCCCCTTTTGGTCAAGAAGATACTCTCAGTCCCACGATGCCGGGTCCACATTCATCCCCGGGAGTCATACTCTGAGGTGCCAGGGAGATTTACAACCCTGGGAGTTGGGTCCCACATAGTGGGGAGGGCAGCGAGTTCACCTGTCGAGATGGCTCAGTTAGAGAGAGAGAGGGCCACATCTGAGCAACAAAGAGGTACTCAGGGGGAGACTCTTAGGCACCATTACATACAACTTTAGACTTTCCTTTGTGGTAATGAGCTTCATAAGGGCAAGTCCC
The DNA here is from genome assembly GCF_015220235.1 of Choloepus didactylus. NCBI lineage: Eukaryota > Metazoa > Chordata > Mammalia > Pilosa > Megalonychidae > Choloepus > Choloepus didactylus. The sequence goes on from NC_051309.1 coordinate 66,403,424, forward strand.
ATGCTTGAGGGCTCAGCACATCAAACTGTCAGTCCCAATGTTTGTGACAATATACGCTAGGGGATCAGCATCTTAAAGTTTAGAGATAGGTCTTACAATTCAGGGATAGAGTTAACTGCTGTCAGAGCTTACAATCTAGGGACTATTACAATTATTGTGTCCACGTTAGGCTATGTTCTAAGATTCAATTCTGAGTTTACACATTATAGTTAGTCCATATTAGTGAGGCATCATCCCTCTCACCATGTTTTCTCCAACACTTTTACTCCTATATATATATTTTCCTACAATTTTATAGAGTTATATTCACATACCATACATTTATCCACAGTGTACAATCAGTTGTTCATGGTATCATCATAAAGTTGTACATTTATCACCACAATCAGCATTTGAACATACTGATTACTACAAGAAAAATTGTTTTTTTTTTTTAGCAATAAGAAAAAATGATAAAAAGAAAAATAACATGTCATACAATACACTACTAAGGACAGCAAATAACACCACTACCAAGAATCCCATATTACTCCCCTATATCCCCTTCTCATATACATTTAGCATTGGCGTATTGCCTTTGTTACATTTAATGGAGGTATATTACAATGTTACTGTTGACCATAGACTCCAGTTTGCTTTGATTATGTTTTTTCCTGAATACCATCCCTTTTTCAAATTTCTACATGGTTGACATTCATTTGCTTTCCCACATGCAAAAACATTTTTATATTTGTATATTTAGTAACAGTCATTGGCCACTCCAGTTTTTGCCATGTTATACAGTCCCAGTCTTTATCATCTATCTTTACCTCTGGTGTCATACATTCTCCTATCCCAACTCTTTCAGCTTTACTCACAGACATCTTTGTTCAGTGTACTTACAATACTGTGCTACCATCACACAGTACTATGCTATCTATTTCTGGATCTATGCAATCAATCCTAAACATTCTGTAGTCCTTCAGCATCAAATGGCTGATCTCTGCCCTCTTTCTATCTCCTGGTCGCCTGTGTTGTCAGCTTTTAACTCCCAAAGTTTGTTCATTAATGTCTGTTCATATTAGTGGGACCATACAGAATCTGTCCTTTTGTTTCTGGCTAACTTCACTCAACATAATGTCCTCAAGGTTCATCCACATTATTACATGATCCATGACTTTGTTCTGTCTTACAGCTGCATAATATTCCATCATGTGTATATACCACAGTTTGTTTATCCACTCGTCCTTTGATGGACATTTGGGCTGTTTCCATCTCTTGGCAATTGTGAATAATGCTGCAATAAACATTGGTTTACAAATGTCTGTTTGTGTCTTAAGTTTCAGTTCCTCTGAGTATATACCCAGCAATGGAATAGCTGGGTCATACGGCAAATCTATATTTAGCTTCCTGAGGAACCTCCATACTGTCTTCCAGAGTGGTTGCACCATTCTACATTCTCACCAACAAAGACTAAGTTTGCCTCTTTCTCCACATCCTCTCCAGCACTTGTCATTTTCTGTTTTTTGGATAATGGCCATTCTGGTAGGTGTGAGATGATATCTCATTGTGGTTTTGATTTGCATTTCCTTAATAGCCAGTGAAGTTGAGCATTTTTTCATATGCTTTTGAGCCATTTGTATTTCCTCTTCAGAAAAATGTCTGTTCATGTCTTTTGCCCATTTTTTAATTGGATTGTTTGTCTTTCTGTTATTGAGATGCAGAATTCCTTTATATATTTGGGATATTAAACCCTTATCTGATATGTGGTTTCCAAATATCATCTCCCATTGTGTAGGTTGCCTTTTTACTTTTCTGACAAAGTCCTTTGATGTACAAAAGTGTTTAATTTTGAGGAGATCCCATTTGTCTATTTGTTCTTTGGTTGCTCGTGCCTTGGGTGTGAGGTCTAAGAAACCACCTCCTTTCAAAAGATCTTTAAGATATTGCCCTACATTTTCTTCTAAGAGTTTTATGGTCTTGGTGCTAATGTTTAGGTCTTTGATCCACTTTCAGTTAATTTTGGTATAAGGTGTGAGATGGACATCCTCTTTCATTCTTTTGGAAATGGATATCCAGTTCTCCAAACACCATTTATTGAACAGGCTGCTCTTTCCCAGTTGCTTCGGCTTCACTGCCTTATCAAAGATCAGTTGTCCATAGATGTGAGGGTCTACTTCTGAACACTCAATTCAATTCCATTGATCAGTATATCTGTCCTTATGTCAGTACCATGCTGTTTTGAGCACTGTAGCTTTGTAATATGCTTCAAAGTCAGGTAGTTTGAGACCTCCCACTTCACTCCTCTTTCTCAAGACATTTTTGGCTATTCGGGGCATCTTACCCTTCCAAATAAATTTAGTTATTGGTTTTTCTATTTCTGTAAAGTAAGTTGTTGGGATTTGAATTGGTATTGCATTGAATCTGTAAATCAGTTTAGGTAAAATTGCCATCTTAACTATATTTAGTCTTCCAATCCATGGACATGGTATGTTCTTCCATTTTTTCAGGACTTGTTCAATTTCTTTTAGCAGTTTCTTATAGTTTTCTATGTAAAGGTCTTTTGTGTCCTTGGTTAAGTTTATTCCTAAATACTTGATTCTTTTGGTTGCTATTGTAAATGGGATTTTTTTCTTGATTTCCTCCTCTTGTTGCACATTACTTGTGTATAGGAACACTACAGATTTTTGTGTGTTGATCTTGTAGCCTACTACTTTGCTGTATTCATTGACTAGTTCTAGTAGCTTTGCTGTAGATTTTTCTGGATTTCCTACATATAGAATCATGTCATCTGCAAATAGTGAAAGTTTTACTTTTTCCTCTCCAATTTGGATGCCTTTTATTTCTTTTTCTTGCCTAATTGCTCTAGCTAGAAATTCCAGCACAATGTTGAATAGCAATGGTGATAGTGGGCATCCCTGTCTTGTTCCTGATCTTAGAGGAAAAGCTTTCAGTCTCTCCCCATTGAGTGTGATGTTAACGGTGGGTTTTCAATATATTGCCTTTATCATATTGAAAAAGTTCCCTTCTATTCCTATCCTTTGAAGTGTTTTCATCAGGAAAGGATGTTGAATTTTGTCAAATGCCTTTTCTGCATCAATCGAGATGATCATGTAGTTCTTCTGCTTTGATTTATTGATGTGGTGTATTACATTAATTGATTTTCTTGTGTTGAACCAGCCTTGCATACCTGGAATAAATCCCACCTGGTCGTGGTGTATAATTCTTTTAATGTGCTGCTGGATTCGATTTGCGAGTATTTTGTTGAGGATTTTTGCATCTATATTCATTAAAGAAATTGGTCTATAATTTTCCTTTTTTGTAGTATCTTTGCCTGGTTTTGGTATTAGGGTGATGATGGCTTCATAGAAAGAGTTAGGTAGCTTTCCCTCTTCAATTTTTTTGAAGAGATTGAGCAGGATTGGTACTAATTCGTTCTTGAATGCTTGGTAGAATTCACATGTGAAACCATCTGGTCCTGGGCTTTTCCTTTTTGGGAGCTTTTTGATGACTGACTCAATCTCTTTACTTGTGATTGGTTTGTTGAGGTCATCTATTTCTTCTTGAGTTAATGTTGGTTGTTTATGCTTTTCTAGGAATTTGTCCATTTCATCTAAGTTGTCTAGTTTATTAGCATATAGTTGCTCATAGTATCTTCTCATTATCTCCTTAATTTCTGCAGGGTAGGTAGTTATATTTCCTTTCCCATTTCTGATTGCATTTATTTGCATCTGCTCTTTCTTTTTTTTTGTTAGCCTAGCCAGTGGTCCATCAATTTTATTGATTTTCTCAAAGAACCAACTTCTGGTTTTGTTGATTCTCTCTATTGTTTTCCTGTTCTCAATTGCATTTATTTCTGCTCTAATCTTTGTTATTTCTTCCCTTCTGCTTGCTTTGGGGTTAGTTTGCTGTTCTTTCTCTAATTCCTCCAGGTGAGCAGTTAACTCTTCAATTTTTGCTCTCTCTTCTCTTTTAATATAGGCATTTAGGGCAATAAATTTCCTTCTCAGCACTGCCTTTGCTGCATCCCATAAGTTTTGATAAGTTGTGTTTTCATTGTCATTTGCCTCGAGGTATTTACTAATTTCTCTTGTAATTTCTTCCTTTACCCACTGGTTTTCTAAGAGGGTGTTGTTTAGCCTCCATAAGTTTGTGAATTTTATGACCTTCTGTCTTTTATTTATTTCCAACTTCATTCCATTGTGGTCTGAGAAAGTGTTTTGTATAATATCAATATTTTTAAATTTGTTGAGACTTGCTTTGTGACCCAACATGTGGTCTATCCTAGAGAATGTTCCATGAGCACTTGAGAAAAAAGTTTATCCTGATGTTGTTTGATGTAGTGTTCTATAAATGCCTGTCAAGTCTAGTTCATTTATCATACAATTCAACATCTCTGTTTCTTTAGTGATCCTCTGTCTAGATGTTCTATCCATTGATGAGAGTGGTGTATTGAAGTCTCCAACTATTATTGTAGAGGTATCTATTTCTCCTTTCAGTGATCGCAGTGTTTGCCTCATGAATTTTGGGGCATTCTGCTTTGGTGCATAAATATTTATGACTGTTATGGTTTCTTGATGAATTGACCCTTTTATTAATATATAGTGTCCTTCTTTGTCTCTTTTAATTGTTTTGCTTTTGAAGTCTAACTTGTCTGATATTAATATAGCTACTCCCGCTTTTTTCTGGTTGTTGTTTGCATGAAATACCTTTTTCCAACCTTTCACTTTCAGTCTGTGTTTGTCCTTGTGTCTAAAGTGAGTTTCTTGTAGACAGCATATAGATGGGTCCTGTTTTTTAATCCATTCTGCCAGTCTGTGTCTTTTTATTGGGGAGTTTAACCCATTTACATTTAGTGTTATTACTGTAAGGGCAGTACTTTCTACTACCATTTTGTTTTTTGGAATTTATATGTCATATCTTATTTTTTCCTCTCCTTTTACCTTTCCTGATAATCTTCATTTCTGCACTCTTCTCCAACTCTCTCTCTCTTGTCTTTTCCTATCAGCCTGTAGCACTCCCTTTAGTATTTCTTGTAATGCCGGTCTCTTATTCACAAACTCTCTCAGTGTCTGTTTGTCTGAAAATGTTTTAATCTCTCCCTCATTTTTGAAGGAAAGTTTTGCTGGATATAGAATTCTTGGTTGGCAGTTTTTCTCTTTCAGTATCTTAAATATATCATGCCACTGTCTTCTTGCCTCCATGGTTTCTGCAGAGAAATCTGTACATAGTCTTACTGACTTTCCCTTGTACGTGATGGATTGCTTTTCTCTTGCTGCTTTCAGAATCCTCTCTTTGTCTTTGACATTGGACAATCTGACCAGTAAGTGTCTTGGAGTAGGTCTATTGGGATCTATTCTATTTGGGGTACGTTGTACTTCTTGAATCTCTAATTTTCTGTCTTTTACAAGAGTTGGGAAATTTTCAGTGAATATGTCTTCTATTACTCTTTCTGCCCCTTTTCCCCTCTCTTCTCCTTCTGGGATACCCATAACACGTATATTTGTGTGTTTCATGTTGTCACTCAGCTCCCTAAGACCCTGCTCATATTTTTCCATTTTTTTCACCATCTGTTCTTTTGTGTGTTTGAATTCGAATGACCTGTCTTCCAGTTCACTGATCCTTTCTTTTGCCTGTTCAAATCTACTGTTGTGTGCCTCCATTGTATTTTTCATCTCCTTCATTGTGGCCTTCATTCCCATGAGTTCTGCCATTTGTTTTTTTAAGTTTATGAATTCTTCTTTATGGTCAGCCAGTGTCTTCTTTATATCCTTCAGCTCTTTTGCTATATCTTCCTTCATTTCATCAAATTTATTTAGCATTAGTTGCCTCCACTCCTGTGTCTCAGCTGAGCTATTAGTTTGTTCCTTTGGCTGGTCCATGTTTTCGTGTTTCCTGGTATGGCTTGCTATCTTAAGTTGTCTAGGCATCTGATTCTCTTGATTAGTTTATTTTGGAGCTTGTTTTCTGTCTTTTACTTAGTGGTTTTCTTGTTGGTTGGCTTTGTTTTCTGGCCTCTGTTATTGAGTTCAACTTATTCTAGACCTCTAACTTAGGTTCTATTTAGTTGATTGGAATTTTTCCCCTCTTGTTTTTTCTGTTTCTTGCTCTGCCTCTATGTAACCTTTTTGTGAGTGGGTCTCGTCAGATATGGTCGACCCTAGTCAGATTTTCCCAGTCTAGTGAGGCCCAGGTCTCATTGGGAGAGTATGGAGTTTTCCTGAGAATGAGACCCTCCTATGAGGCCTTTAGAATTGGTGCTTTTTCTCTCCTGTCCAGCAGGTGGTGCTGGCCACCCCGCAGCTCCCTCACCAGTGTAAGGAGGTATGGAGCCTTTAGTTCTCCTGGTGACTCTGATCCTGTCAGGGGTGTGGCTGACTGAAGCTGGAATCTGAATTCCAGCCCCTGGGGTATGAATTCCCAGAAGGAGGACTGCCAGTTGAGCTGGGCCTCCCTCCACTCTCCCAATCCTCAGAATTCCAGTTGTCTCTCAGGGGCACTATTCCCTTCTCCTCTCTCCTCTTTGGGGCCTCTCCAGGTAGATTCCTTGGTCAGCCTGAGTTGCCAATTAAAGACGGGGGTGGAGGCCTTCAGTAGTGAATATGGAATTCAAAGTCACTGTAGGTACTCTGTCTCCCCTCAAGCCCAGCCTAGTCCCTCAACCTGGGCTTTCTGATAGAAAATAACCACATATATTACTTTTAGATTAAAAAAAAAAACAAAAAAAAAAAAAAAGGAGAAAAGAAATCAAGAAAAAGAAAAAAGGAAAAAAAAAAGAATCTCTTTTAAAAGTTTTTCCCCAGCCTGGAAGTTTTGTCAGTGTCAGAATACAACATTTAAAGATATGCTTTGGGCTATTGTCTGATAATTACTCTCCAACAGCTTCAGTTCCACCCCTGCAGGGGGCTATTGAAATGCAAAAAGATAAGGGATCAGCAAGAAGCCAGAAGGGACAAAATGTAAAGGAAAAAAAAATGGCTTTTTTGGAGTCTGGGAATGGGTGCCCGCTTTTACGTGCCCCCACTTCTTGTAGCCCAGCCCTTCTTTAGCACCCCAGCTCCCAAAGTTAGTTAATTAATTTGTTAATTAATTCTGCAGTTGAGGCTGGTTTGAGCCTCCCTTCTTGCCCTCAGCAGATTGCTGTTTTTTGGTTCCCCCCCCTTTCAGGGAGCCGGCAGCAAGACAGTCTGTTAGGTCTGGGTGGGGAGGGGCGCCAGACCCCTGGTCCGGGAAACTTACAATGTTCTCTGCGATCTCAGCTTTTCCTCCAATTCCAAACTTGTGTCCAATGTGTGACTGGTTACTGGAGACCATGAAAACACTGTTTCATATAGTTCTTGGGTAATTGCCAGCTGCTCTAGGAGAGAGACAAAATTCTGCTCCTCACCACTCCGCCATCTTGCCCCGCCTCTGATAAGTTTTCTTTTAATGCAACATCACATGATGCAAGAAAACTCAGAGACACAGAGGGCATGTTCAGATATTTCAACATCTATTTAAATGGATTTGCAAAAGTGTACACTAAATAGAGAGGTGACTGAATATAAAAACACAACAAAATTGGTGGAACATATGCCAAAAAGGAAGTAGAATCCTCATACTGAGGAGTGATTAAGTGGGGGATACAGGGTACAAACAAATACACAAACACCCCATATCAAAATCCATGGGATGTGACAAAACTGGTTTTTAGAGGAAAAAATGTAACTGTATGTGTAATAGCATAAAAGAAGTTTCATTTGGTGCCTTGTCATCTTGCCTGGCCCAGTTCTAAGTTCCCATTCTGAAAGTACACCCCAGCCAATCTTGCCCTGGGAATAATAGCTGTGACTAGCAAGGACTATACCTTTCTATGGTTTGGATGATAGGAACCACTCCTAGCTTCTCCAATGCTGCTGCTTCTCCGAATGGTCCCTTGCCTATTCTGCCATTTACCAATGCATAATTTACTGGAAAGACAGTTGCTACCATATGACTTGGATGATAAGAAGCTGCCCTCAAATTCTCCCAATGATTCTGTTTCTCCTTTTTGCACTGTAGTTTGAAACTGCTAATCCCGTGATCCATGGGAAAGCACTACCCTTCATCTCTAGGCTAGGTCAAAATGAAGCAAGAACCCAGGACCCATGCATACTTCTTCACCACTCCATCATGAACCTTCCCAATAGCCTAGGTTAGGTAAGCCCATTAGGCCCCTCTATCAACTCATTCTCCCCAGACCTCTCCAAGGCCTTTGAGCCAGCAAAGCTGTCCCTTCATACATTCTCAGTTAGTTAGCTACCTATGTTTATGACTCATCACCCAAAGAACTTTCACAAGAACATCCAAATCAGTATGTTAGAGTAGGTTTGCTAGAGAAAAAAAATTGTTTTAATTTTCTTTGTTTTGAGAATGTCTTGATTTCACCTTCATTTGTGTAGGATATTTTCACAGGAAATAAAATTCTGGTTTGGCAGTTCTGTTCTCTGTCACTTGAAAACTATTGTCCCATTTCCTTCTCATCTTTATGGTTTCTAATGAGAAATCTGCTGCTATTCTGATTGCTTCTCTTCCATTGGTTTTCAATGGGTACTTTAAAGACTTTTTCCTTGTATTCAGTATTCAAAAGTCTCATTATGATTTGTTTTGACATGAATATTTTTGGCTTTATCCTGGTTTGGATTCACAGAGAATGTTGAATATTCTGATGTAGGGCTCCACATTTGGGAAATTTTAAGCTATTATTTCTTCAAGTAAATTCTCAGCCTTGCCCTCTTGCACGTCTCCTTCTGGGACACAATTGTTAGATCTTTAGTTCAGGGTCTTACAGGTTCCCGAGGCTCTGTTATTTATTTTTTTCTCCAATCAGTTATCTCCCTGGGTAGTTTCTATTAATAGAAATACACAAATAATTTCACTGATTCTGACCTTTGTCATTAGTCCACTGTAGTGTTGGGCCCATTTGAGGTTTTTTGTTTGTTTGTTTGCTTTTACTGTATTTTTCAGTTCTAAAATTTTACTGTATTTTTACTTTATTTTTCAGTTATAAAATTATCATTGGGTTCTTCTTTATATCTCCTATTTCCTTACTGAGATTGTGTATTTTTTCATTTGTTTCAATTGTGTCTATAAATGCTTATTGAAGCATTTTTAGGATGAATGCTTAAAAATCCTTGTCTTATAATTCTATCATCTATGTTATCTTGATGTTGACGTCTATCATCTTTTCTGGTCTGAGTTAAGATTTTCCTGTTTTTTAGCATGATGAGTAATTTCCTACTGAAATGTGGACATTTCAAGTATTATGTTATGAGACTTTAGATCTTTTTTTTTTTTTCTGCTGCAGCAAGCCTCTTCTAATACCACTTTGACAGGTGAAATGAGATGTCATCTTGATATTCTCAAATGTGGCTTAAGTTTATGCTCTCCATTGTGTCTGCTGACACCCAGTGGGGAGAGGCACCCTATAGCTGCCAGGAAGTGGTGGGAGTTCAGAATCCCCACAAAATCTCCACAGTTAGCACCCTAGTTAGAAGGATCAAGGATATGTTTTAGTTTTCCCTCTGACACTGCAGGGGTATCACTTCAGTGGAGTAAAAGACCCAATCCACCACTCAGCCTTTTCTGACATGACTGAGGGTTTTGTGCTGGCCTTGTACAGCTTTGTGAGGGTAGTTGTCTAGGTTCTCCACCTGTTTTCGGCTGGCAGGAGTGTAGGCAGAACCACATTACTTTTACTCTGTGGTATTTCACTAGAGTTGAACAGCTGTAGTTTAAAAGATTTCTGTCTGGCTAGGCTATCCCTTTCTTTGTATTTTGGCTAGAGAGAGCAAGCTCTCCTTTATTTATTTATTTATTTATTTATTTATTTATTTATTTATTTATTTATTTTACCTTTGCATGTTGGTATTTCTGGATTTCTGGCTTCTCCAGCACCTTGTCTAGGAAACCAAATAAAACTGAGGAAATGCACCACTGTATCAGTCACTGGGTTCTAAAGTCCCTAGTTGATTAGTCTTTTCTTCCTCTTCAGAGTCTCTTTGTGTGTGATTTATATAAAATGTCCAGGGTTTTTTGTTGTACCTGTTAGGAGGAAGAAGGAGAATTATGTCTACTCCATCTTCCCAGAAGTTAAAATCTCCTGCCAAACTGTGTATGTTAAAACAGAACTTTTGAATATATTTTAGCTTTTAACTATTGAGTTTGGAATTGTAACAGTAAAATAAACTCAAATGAGGTAGAAAAGAAAGTTTAATGAAAATGAGAGTAGAAATTAATGGAATAAAAAAACAAAATAAAAGGAAAGTTGAAGAAGCTAGTAATTTAGTTAACTCTTTGGCTTAGAATATAAGGATTAAAAGAGAGAAAACATAAAATAAAAATAAAAAAGTCTGTAACTGCAAATACAAAAGAGATGATCAATTATCAGGGAAAACTAAGCCTAATTGTGTACCCATAAATTTGAATATCTAGAGAAAATTCAGTATTTCTAGGGAAATATAATTTATCAAATTTAATTTAAAAATGAAAAATAACAATAGAATAAAAACTAATGAAAACTAAAATACTAGGCAGAGGTCTAACCAGTATCCCTCTGTACCAGTAACAAAAAACATGAGTCAGAAGGCCATTGGGCAAATCCACTAATCATTGATATACAAGATCATTCTTAACTTATAGAAAGTGTACCAAATAATATAAAAATATGAAAAACCATAGCAACAATTTTTTTTAGTCAAATGCAACTGAATGTGGCACCAGGACAAACAGAAAAATTAATCATTAGCTTTTGATCAAATATGAAAAACTTAATTAAAATATTAAATAGTTGATTTTATTTTATTTAAAATCATGCACCCTAATCCAGTAGTATTTAACCCATAAATATAACCAACATATAACATAGGTAAACTGGTAATTGTATTTTATCACATTAATGAATTAAAGGAGAAAATAAATATGATAATTTCAATAGCTGCTCCAAAATAATTTGAAAAAAATCAACAAAATACCATAGGTACATAGAATACTCTTAGCAAAATATTAATAAAATGATATTTTCTTAACTTGAAGAATTGTATCTTTTAAATCTTGAGCAACCATTAAATATAGACATTCTGATTAAATTCAGAAATATGACTCACCAGTGTGTCTTTCACAAAAAATTTTGTATGTGTGGAGGCAATCAAGCAAAATGAATAAGAATACATGAATTTAACATACTAAATATATAACAAACACAATTGACTTGATACCAACTTAACATCAACAGCATATAGAAACATAGCTCCTATAGCCCTCTCACCCACAAGTTACTGTTGTACTTGATAATTGCATGTTTATAAATCCTACATCCAAAACCATAGATTTATCATTACTTTTTATGCAGTTGCATTTTAGAATCTGTTAGAAGTAAAAAATGGAGTTAAATAAAATACAAATGCAATAAATATTACCAGCATTGATAATTACCTATGTGGTTACATTTATGAGAGATCTTCCATTTTTTGTGCTTCTTTGATCCACTGTCTAGTGGCTTTTCCTTTCAGTTTGAAGTATTCCCTTTATCCTTGCTTGTAGGGCAGGTCCAGTGCTGATGAACTCCCTTAGCTTTTGTTTATCTAGGTGTGTCTTAATCTCTACCTTATTTTTGGAGAGACAATCTCATCAGATAAAAAGTTCTTGGTTGGCAATAGTTTTCTTTAAGCACTTTATATGTTTCATCCCAATGCCTTCTTGACTCCATGGTTTCTGATGAGAAATCAGCACTTAATCTTATTGGGACTCTCTTGTACATAACACATTGCTTTTGTCTTACAGCTCATAGAACTCTCTTCTTATCCTTTGAAGAGGGAGTGTTTTGAAGGGAGTATAAGAGCATGACTCCAACAAAGAAGTTTACCCTCTTAAAGAAAATTTTTATATAAATGATATATAATAACCATATTATTGCTCTATAGAATGAAAGATATTAAATATATAATTTGTCCACTGGTGCTCCATTCCAAGAATCTCCTTGTACCAAACATCTTGATTTAAATATCTGGTATCTGACTTCCATAATGTGCTTTCCTCTTTTAGTCAGATAATATTTCTATCACATGTTTTGTGTTTGACTCTCCTGGATGTTTTATTTCAGAATGATTTGTGATTTCAATTCCTGTTTTATGGATTGAATTGAAGGATTATTTCTCATAAATTATAATTTCTATTCAATATTGTAAAGAAGAGTAACACTATATGGAGAAGCATGAAATTTAGCTTACTTAAAATGAATGACTTTCATTTATAAGTAAATTTAGTTTCCTACACATTTTTGACCATTATTTTGGCAATTAAATATCACAATATACTGGAGATGGTTATATTTATTTATAATGGAAATCTTTTAGCTTTAGAATTATGTTTTCAACTTCCTACATGCCACCATAACTTCAATCTCATAGAGATCTAAAAACTAGGATTTTCTTAAATGAACTCCTGGTCTTCCCCAGAAATCTTATGCTTCAGTATTCTTTACCTCAACAAACACATAAGTGTTTATTTGCTTGAGCCAGAAAATAAGAGATTATCCTTAATTTCTCTTCTTCCTTAAACTCCAAAGTATTCATTCTAATTATTTAATTTTGCCAATTCAGCCTCTGAAAACCTTCTGGCCTTTTCTACCATTAACTCTCACCTAGATTACTGCAATTTTCCTCTATTTGGTATCCACAATTTTTCTAGTGACATTTCATTTTATTTCCCATGTAGCCTTCTGAATATTCTTTAAAGCATATATAGATGGAACACATTTTCCTTCATGAAACTCTTTGTTGACTTTAAAATAACAGTTCTGCCTATATCAGAAGCCATGAGATGTGACATAAATTTCACTTTCCTGAAGTTTTAAGTCATCATCCAAATTGATATAAATTGAAATATCTTTTAACAATTATAATATCATGTCTGCTACAAATTATTTCTCCAAGGGCAGATAATCAGTGTTCTTTTTCCACATGCAAAGTGCCAAATATGATACCTGTCATATTAAACTTATTAATCTTCAATAACCCATTTTAGAATGAATATAATTAAATCAGGAATGAAGATCATGGATAATATTATAGTTATTCATGTGTACAAATGACAATCTAAACTTCAGCATGACCTGTGTGTTGCTTATATATAAAATGCTCAAAGATCTTACCATGGTTTCTTTTTTAATCCATTTTATTGCTAAATTTAACATAAACATATAAATTTAACAATATTTCTTAATAGACAGTATTCAGTAATTAAGGAAATATTGAATTGAGTACCTTTATGTGTTTTAATATTGCCATTATTATTACTATTAACTTCTTGGGATAATATATGGTTTTGCTATTACTCAGGGGGATTCAAAGATTTAACCAAAATTACAGTTATCACAAGAGATTAAAAAAAATGTGAATCTTAAAACTTATTACCTTTCAGGTGGGGCAAAATGGTGGAGTGGTGAGGTGTAGAATCTAGTTACTCCCCTAGGGCAGCTGGTAAATAGCCAGGAACTGTATGGAACAGCTGTTTCAGAGACTTCTGTGACTGGTCATGCATCATACATCAATGTGGAATGGGTGGAATGGCTGAGATTGCAGCAAAAATCTGTAAGTTTCCCTGGCCACGGGTCTGGTGCCCCTCACCCCCAGGCATGGCAGACTGTCTTGGAGCTGGTTTCCTGAGGGAAAAAGAAACAACCTGTGCTGGGAGCAAAGAGGGGTGCTCAACTAGGCACCAGTTTCAGAATTAATTATCAAATTCAGACTGCTGAATTAAAGCTCCAAGCATAGATAAACCAGGAGTGGGAAAGAAAGGAGCCAGGAAGAATCCATCTGGCAGAGAGGAGGCGGGGCTGACAACAGCAACAAAAAAAGAGACTTTTGGAGTTGAAGGTGTTCAGAATACTGGGAAAGGGCTGGGCTCCAAGAAAAAAGGGCACATAGAGATGAGTACAAAATTGGACTCTCGATTCCAAACCTCCGTGAGTTGGAATCTAGCTCTGAAAAAGGGTGTTTATATTTTTTCCTTTCTTGTTCTCCAACTCTTTATCTTTTTTACATTGCAATGGCCCATCAGAACTTCTGCTTCAGCACTGCCCCAGGCAAGGGTAGAATTAAGAATTAAAGTTGTCTGAGAGTAATTATTCAGGTGAAAGAGATAATAGCCTAGGGGCTTGTCTTTAAATAGTCCATACAGGGACTGACAACTTGAGGGGTTGGGAAAGGCCTTGGAAATGGTTTCCTTTTTTTCTTTTTTTGAAATAACTCTTCTAAGTAGCTTATTTCAGAAAACCTCAGATATTTGCAATTGGCCACTGGATCCAGGCAAGGGCAAAGCTAAGATAGGTCTGAGAGACAAAGCAATGAGTCTGATGGGGGAGACAATTTCCTAAAGGGAATAAATTCCCCAGAACAAGGGAGGATTGGGCCCAGCTAAAGTGGTGGCCTCCTTCAGAAAACTCAGACCCCAGGGGCTGTGAAATAGAAACCAGCATGAGTCAGCCATGCCCCTAGCAGGAACAAGGCCTGCAGAGATTAAAGAGACCTGTGGCACATCTTTACACTGGTGGGGAGCTGTGGGGTGGCATGCACCACCTGCTGGATAAGATAGGAAAAGCACAGAGTCTACAGACTTCACAGGAGGTACTGACAACATGTGGGGTCTCATACTCAAGGGAAACTCCATATCCTTCTTCTGAGACCTGGGCCTGTCTGGTCTGGGAAAATCTGATTGGGGTTAATCATAACTGGGGAGACCCTCTCAAAAAAAAAAAAAAAGTTTATATAGAGGAAGGGAAAAGCCAGAAAAAAAAGAGGCAAAAATTTCTGATCAACTAAAGAGAAGCAATGTTAGATAAGCCATGTTAGATAAGTCTAGAATAAGTTGAACTGAATGCCAAAGGATAGAGAACAAAGCCACCCAACAAGAAAACCCTAGGTAAAAGAGTGAAAATGAGCTCCAGAATAAACTGAACAAGAAAATCAGATGCCTAGAGAGCTAAAAATAACTAGCCATGCTAGGAAACATGAAAATATGAACAAGTCAAAGGAAAAAAAAATAATACTTCAACTGAGATACAAGAATTGAAACAGCTAATGAATAATCAAACAAATCTTCTAAATCAATAAAAAACTCATTAAAATCACTAAAAATCATTTTAAAATCATTATAAAAAGGCCACTTTAATGTTGTAAGAGGTTTGATCTCAGGAGAACTGTGTAAAGCTTTTAAGCGTGGGGGGGACTTTTAAGACATTCTCAGCAGGAATCTATGAGATCTAAATTATGTTTATTTAAAAATAGAAACTCCCCTGATCTGGAGTCTTAACATAAAGGGAGCAAAATTGAGAATTATATATACTTCCACAAGAATTACAAAGCTTTGAAAAATTTCTGTACAAAAAACTTTGTGATTTGTTGTTGAGCAAAGTTATCAAAAAATACTTTGAGAATGTCTGAGATGTAATGGGGGATTATGTTTAACATGCTGCAATTGCTAGAAATTTTTCCTTAAGAGTATATGCTGTGTAAAGACCAAATTCAGATTTTCGTTCTTCTAATATTAACTTAGAGCATTCTGAGATTGTTGATTGCCTCATTCCTAGGTTTTCCAATGAGGAAAAAAACACTCATTTTTTAAAAATGTTTTCTATACCTCAATTTTGAACATTCATTTGTACTGCAAGGCAGGATCATTGGTCATGCTAAGAACTTAAATAAAAGGAACTAGAAAAAAAATCAAATCAATGAGCTAAGGGAAGATATGGCAAAAGAAATGAAGGATATAAAGAAGACATTGGGTGAACATAAGGAGGAACTTGAAAGTTTGAAAGAAACAAATGGCAGAACTTGTGGGAATGAAAGGCACAATAGAAGAGATGAAAAACACAATGGAGACTTATGACACCAGATTTGAAGAGGAAGATGAAAGGATTCATGAACTAGAGGATAGGATATCTGAAATCCTACACACAAAGGAACAGATAGGGAAAAGAATGGAAAAATATGAGAGGGGTCTTACAGAACTGAGTGACAACATGAAGCATACAAATATATATGTTATGGGTGTCCCAGAAAGAGAAGAGAAGGGAAAAGGAGTAGAAAGCAAAATAGAAGGCATAATCACTGAAAATTCTCAAACTCTTATATAAAACATAAAATTACAGTTTCAAGAGATGCAACATACCCCAAACCAAATAGATCTCAATAGACCTACTCTAAGACACTTACTGATCAGGTTGTCCAATGTCAAAGACAAAGAGAGAATTCTGAATGCACCAAGAGATAAGCAATCCATCACATACAAGGGAAACTCAATAAAACTATATACAGATTTCTCCTAGGAAACCAGGGGGATAGAAGACCGAGCTATGATATATTTAAGATACTGAAAGAGAAAAACTGTCAACCAAGAATTCTATTTCTGGTAAAGCTCTCTTTCAAAAATGAGGGAGAATTTAAAATGTTTTCAGTCAAACAGACACTGTGAGAGATTGTGAATAAGAGACCTGTGCTTCAAGAAATACTAAAGGGAGTGTTACAAGCTGATAGGAAAAGACAGTAGAGAGAGGTTCACAGAAGCGTGTAGAAATGAAGACTATCAGGAAGGGTAAAAGGAGAGAGAGAGACAGAAAAATAAGATATGACATATAAAATACAAAGGACAAAATAGTAGAAGAAAGAACTGCCCTTAGAGTTCTAATGGATTAAATATTAATGGATTAAACTCCCCAATAAAAAGATATAGACAGGAAAAATGGATTAAAAAAAGACCAATCTATATGCTGTCTACAAGAAATTCACTTTAGACACAAGGAAAAAATAAGCTGCAAGTGAAAGGTTGGAAAAATATATTTTACACAAACAACAACCAAAAAAAAAAGAAAGTGGGATTAGCTATAATGTTATCAGACAAATTAGACTTCAAATGTAAATGTAGAAAAGTAAAAAGGCAGCCTACCCAATGGGAGACAATATTTGGAAGACACATATCAGATAAGGTTTTGATATCCAGAATATATAAAGAGAGCTTACAACCCAACAACAGAAAGACAAACAGACCAATTTAAAAATGGTCAACTCTCTCTCTTGCTAAGCCAACTTGGCAGGTGAAATCACTGTCCTCCCCCTTATGTGGGATCTGACACCCAGGGGAGTGAATCTCCTTGGCAACATGGAATATGACTCCCCGGGAGAAATCTAGACCTGGCATTATGGGATGCAGAACGTCTTCTTGACCAAAAGGGGGATGTGAAAGGAAATGAAATAAGCTTCAGTGGCAGAGAGATTCCAAAAGGAGCCAAGAGGTCGCTCTCGTAGGCACTCGTACACATAATATCGACAACCCTTTTTAGGTTCTAATGAATTGGAATAGCTAGCAGTAAATACCTGAAACTATCAAACTGCAACCCAGAACCCATGAATCTTGAAGATGATTGTATAAAAATGTAGCTTATGAGGGGTGACAATGTGATCAGGAAAGCCATACGGACCACACTCCCCTTTGTCTAGTTTATGAATGGATGGGTAGAAAAATGGGAGAAGGGAAAAACAAAACAAAACAAAACAACAACAAAAAAGGCACCCAGTGTTCTTTTTTACTTTAATTGCTCTTTTGTCACTTTAATTTTTATTCTTATTATTTGTGTGTGTGTGGTAATGAAAATGTCAAAATTAATTTTGGTCGTGAATGCACAACTATATAATGGTACTGTAAACAACTGAATGTACACTTTGTTTTGTATAACTGCATGGTATGTGAATATATTTCAATAAAATGAATAAAAAATGGGCAAAAGACATGGATAGACACTTTTCTGAAGAGGAAAAACAAATGGCTCAAAAACATATGAAAAGATTTTCAAGTTTACTGGATATTAGGGAAATGCAAATCAAAACCACAATTAGATATCATCTTACCCCTGTTGGAATGGCTGTTATCAATAAAATAGAAAATTACAAGTGCTGGAGAGGAAGTGGAGAAAAAGGCACACTTACTCTTGGTCATAATGTAGACTGGTACAGCCACTCAGGTTGGTAGTGTAGTGATTTCTCGGGAAGCAAAATATGGAATTGCCATATGATCCAGCAATCCAATACTAGGTGTATACTCAGAGGAACTGAAAGCTAAATAAGCAACAGGCATTTGCAAACTGGTATTTGCAGAGCATTATTCATGATTGCCAAGAGATGGAAGCAGCCCAAATGTCCATCAGAGGACAAGTTGATAAACAAATTCTGGTATATACACATGATGGAATCTTATGTGGCTATAAGACAGAACAAAGTCATAGAACATATAATTATGTGGATGAACCTTTAGTATGTTGTGTCGAGCAAAGTTAGCCAGAAACAAAAGGACAAATACTGTATATTCTCACTAATATGAACATTAATGAGCAAACATTGAGAGTCAAAAGCTGAGAACACAGGTTATCAAGAGATAGAAAGCAGGTACAGTTCAGGCATTTGATGCTGAAAGAATATAGAATGTTCAACAGGATTGCTTGTATCGATCCAGAAATAGATAACATACTACTGTGTGATGGTAGCACAATATTGTAACACTGAATGAAGATGTCTGTGAGTAAAGCTGAAATAAGAGTTCTAGGGGCAAGTATTACACCAGGAGGGAAGATAGACAATAAAGACTGGGACTGTATAGCTTAGTGAAACCTAGAGTGTTTAATGATGGTGACTAAATGTACAAATATAAAAATGTTCTTATATGTGGGAGAACAAATGAATGCCAACCTTGCAATGTGTTGAAAAAGGGATGGTATTGGGGAAAAATATAATCAAAGCAAACTGGGGTCTGTGGTTAACAGTAACATTTTAATATGCTTCCATTAAATGCAACAAAGGCAATATATCAAAGCTAAATGTCTATGAGAATGGGATATAGGGGAGGGGTATGTGATTCTTGGTAGTGGTATGTTTTCTGACCTTATTATTATATTGCATTGTATTTTAACTTTATCTTTTTAATTATTCTTTTCTAAAATTTTGTTGAAATAATGAATATGATCAAGTGCAGATTGTGGTGATGAATGCACAACTGTATGATGATTCTGTGAATAATTTATTGTACCCTGTGAATGATTTTATGGCATGTGAATATAGCTCTATAAAATTGCAGGGAAAATATAAAGAGGGATACAGTGCTGGAAAAAACATGGAAAGAGGGATATACCTATTTACTGTTGATGGGGAAGTAGAATGACAGAGCCTTTCTGGAGGACAGCATGGTGGTTCCAAAAGAAGCTATATATGTGGGTGCCATAAGGTCCCGCAACTTCATTATGGGGTACATACTTGGAAGACCTGAGAGCAGGGTCACAAATGGACATTCATACACTGGTGCTTATGGTGAAAGTATTCACAATTTGCAATGGATAGTGGTGGTCTAAGGGTACATCAACTGATGAACAGAATGGTGAACTGTGTTGTATGCATGCAAGAGAATATTGAGCAGCTGCATGAAGGAATGAATGGAGACACAACTAGATGAATGGATCTTGAGGACAGCATTTTGAGTGAAGTATGACAGAAATGAGAAGACAAACATTATAATTCCTCACTAATATGCAGTAACTAAAATGTGTAAACTCTGATAATTGAACCTTAGAGCACAGCTTATCAGGGACAGCTTATTGTAATGGTCCCTAGATTGTAAGCTCTTACAGCAGTCACATCTCTTCCTGAGTTGTAATGGTCATTTCCAAATTCTGAGATCCTGAGCTCTCTGTATATAACTTGGTCAGTCTCTGGAATTTTGGGTATCTGTGTGACCCCTGAAATTCAGTGTTAGAGCTCAGCAGGTATGAATGTCAGTATCATCTCATACAGCAACTGTTAAAAAAGCTGAGAAAGAGTTCAGACTTCAATTAGATATATGAATGCAGTGGATCTGGTTAGTACCAAGGCTAATCAGGCCAAAGGGTAAAGGATGATATTTAATATGTTTTAAAACTTGAACCTCTGTGTGAGAACAAGGGAAGTGAGGTTTATTTGGTGCAGGATCTATATTTTTGTAGCACAATAAATAATTTAACTTGTATGATCAGTTTATTCAAACACCATAATTACATGGAACTTTGACTAGTAAGTGAGATCTGGTAGATTTTTACAGGTTAGTGTGAAATCCTAATACATCCCAAAGTAATTTAGGCAAAGAATAAAAATATACTTGCAGGGTCCCCCTGAGGAACTGGGGAAAAATTTGGAAACGTTGGATTTTCTCTCCTGGGTTATTACTGATCATCTCAAAAATATTTAGGACTAAGACTTTAGTAGGATGAACCCTTAATCTTGGGGCTTGCACTTATGAAGCTTCTTATTGCAAAGGATAGTCTAAGACTACTTATAATTCTGCCTAAGACTCTCCCCAAGAGAGCCTTTGTCCTCAGATGTGGCCCGATCTCTCTCTAAGCCCATGTGGCAGGCGTACTCATTGCTCTCCACCTTACATGGGGCATAACTTACAGGGGTAGAAATCTCTCTGGTAATGTGGGAAATAACTCCTGGGTATGAGCCTCAACCTGGCATTATGGGATTGAGAAAATCTTCTTGACCAAAAGGGGGAAGCAAAATGAAACAATATAAAGCTTCAGTGGCTGATAGATTTCAAATGGAGTTGAGAGGTCACTCTGGATGGCATTCTTATGTACTATGTAGATATCCCTTTTTAGTTTTTAGTATATTTGAATAGCTAGAATGAAATACCTGAAACTGTCAAACTGCAACCCAGTAGCCTTGATTCTAGATGACAATTGTATAACTATGAAGCTTACATGGTGTGACTGTGATTGTGAAAACCTTGTGGCTCACAGTCCCTTTATCCAGTATATGGACAGATGAGTAGAAAAATGGGGACAAAAACTAGATGAAAAGTAGGGTGGGATGGGGGAGATGGAAAGCTTTAGGTGTTGTTTTGTACTTTTATTTTATTCTATTTTTGGAGTAAGGAAAATATTCAAAAATTGATTCTGGTGATGAATGCACAACTATATGTTGGTACTGTGAATAACTGATTATAGGGTATGTGAATATATCTTAATAAAACTGTATTAAAAAGTAAATAATTGGTAATAAATCTCAAAAAAATCAAGAAAACAATGCTAATAACTGTAGGGCTGGACTCTGTATAGAGTGGGATAAGGCCATTGAATGGCTCCTCTGAGATAGCCAAACATGGCCACCCTTCCCAGGAAATATCCCCCTGACAACCGTTGTACTCTCTGAGTGGGGTCGGGTAGCTCACTACCTCCACTATCATGCAAGGAGCTGTTTAAAGGTAAAGGTTAATTTTGGTTGGTGAAAAAGTATTGAAACCAGCTTTCCAGTTGTGGCAGAGAAAGTAAGACTCTCTAAATATTCCATTTGTAATGCCCTACATTTCCAGATCCCCTTTGCATCTAGGCAAGGCTACATGACTTATTACAGCTAATGAAAAATGAATAAAAGTAGTGTGTGCCATTGCTGGGGTGAGACTGTGAAAAATCCATGCAAGATTCTCAACTTCTCTCTTCTACTTCCATGTGTGACTGCATGGAGTAGAGCCAACCTATATAAAACACATAATATGAGGTAGAAATCAAATTTTATGGTTTTAAGAAAAAAAAAAAAATCTTATTATCCTCCTCTTTCCAGGCCTAAGGAAAAAAATACAAAATAATTTTTTTCCAACAGTACTTAAAATTTCTAGTTTTATATCATCATAGTCAATGATATGAAGTTATGAGGATTTTCTTCTCCATTTCCTCTGTAGGTATAGATTAGAGAGACTGTTACAGCTTTTCATTTTAAAACTCGCACTGTCAAACTACATTCCCGTGCATTGCATTGTAAGAATATTACTAATTTGCTATAACCAAACAACTTTAGTCCCAATAATTGCTGTTATATAAGGAAATGTTTATATGTGATCTTTATTCTGATGCAACTGGTATATTTTTATAGAAGAGGAAGAAACAATTAAGGAATGTAAAAACTAACTCTCAGTTAAAAGAGAGAATCAAACATCAATTAGAAAATGTTATGATTTGGAGCTGAAATCTGACATTTTAATATCCATGCTTACATGTTTTATTTGATTTCCATGCCAACATTTTCCTGTAATCTTTAGGGAAAAAAGTCCTGATAAAATGTAACTTTATTAAATTATTATTTAAAACCTAAGAATACATCATTTTCTTATGTTTTGATGAGAGAGGAGATATTCATGGTGAAATATACTTGTATTGTGTATGCTGCCCCTTACTGAGATGTGGGCTAAAGGGAAAATCTGTTTGAATCAAAGTAGAGAAGCTATTAATTTGCAAAATATATTGACATTTTGGAAAGGCATAAGAGAGCCCAGGATGGAGTTTCATGGGAAAAGCTACAATGGACTAAATTATTCTGCATAATAAAGTTGAAATTTCTTGTAGTTGTTGCTGTTTATTTTGAATGGTGTTATATTTTGTTTTGTTGTTAATGCATAGATCTACAATGTAAACAGGGGAAGAGAGCTGCGAAATTGGCTGAATGCTGGAGCTTGATTTGCCAAAATAGCCAAAGGAACTTTCTAAGAATTAAAATGATACATATGGTTGCTATTATTTTTTTTAATCTTTTCTCTGAGAATGTTCTTCATGTCCTTAAGTTTTCAAAAATGTTAGTCTTAAGAAAATACTTCTGTTGTTCTTTTGTTTGTGTTTGTTTATATGTTTAGTGTGTCAGTATGTGTGTATGTGTTTCTTGTGTGTTGTGGGCAGAATTTTAAAAAACGGTGTTCAGGGTCTACTTGATCAAGGTAATGAGGACAAGAGATTCCATATGCAGGACACCAAGATAATCCATAAAGTGAACTAATTAAAGAAAGTCATTAGCTAGAGAGGTCTAAGAAAACAAGTCATCATTTGTCATCCTATTCTTAGAATCTCTAGAAAGATTGTTATTTAGGCATGATTTCCAAGGTATAAGCCAGGACTATGAAAAAAATTTTCAGGAAATTCAAAGGATAGGATACATAGGGGTTAAGGTTTATTAGCTATCATACCATCTTAAATTTTAAATAAAACAAAACAGGCAGTCTGTAATCACTCATAAACTAAATTTCTAATTTCCTTCAGCAAAGTAAATTGAAAAGTAGGAGTGTTACAAAGTGAATATTGATTGGCTGGTTTTGACTCCATGTTCCAGTTTATATCTTTAAAATAGTGGAAGTGAGTGCCATTATTAATTATTGTAGGGCACCAGCCTTTTGCTGAGATTGTCCCAGACAAACCAAACACATAGTGATCCTAAATTTAGGGGATTAGTCAAATTATCCGTCTTGGTTTCTGCCTTGCATTTGAAATAGGGTTAACTCCCTAGCCTAAGTTAACCTTCAAGGCTATTAAAAAAGTTAAGACAATTTCTAAACAAATTTGTCCCTCTAACAAAGGCAAGTGGCAGCTCAGGTAAATAACTAGAACATAGAAAGGACTAATAGAAAATTTTCTAATAGAAAGAGATGCTGGCATGCTTAATTTGCAATCTATGTTTTGTACAAAATAGTGCCAATTACACTAATTATAGTTACTTAGCCACCTAAATTTCATTTTAATCTGTCTTAAATGTCTGATTTTTGCCTGTAATATATACAGTTATAAATTATACCTCAATAGTAGATAGTGACTTAAAAACTTAACTTTAATCTTGTGAGATATTTATATAATCCATTTTAATATCCAAACTCTAGCTTTATAAACCATTTGCCACTTATCCAAAAGGCAAATTGAATTGCCATGAAGACCTGTGATTGCTAATTTTAAGAATTTTAAAACCTCTAAACTGTATTCATATTACAAACATGGCTTTAATACAGGGAATTTTTCTTAATTCTTCTAAGAAATTGCCAATTAAGATGTGATTATAGGATGGTTCAAAGGAAGGGCTGCAATGGAACATCCAAGTTGTCATGAGAAGTAACTAGTGCTAATAGGTGAGGCATAAAAGCCATGATTCGTCATCTGTTCTCTTTTTTATTTATTTTTTATTGGGATTGTTCACATACCATGCAATTATCCAAAGACTCAAAGTGTACAATCAATTGCCCCCGTACCATCTTACAGCTGTGCATCCATCACCAAAATTAATTTTTGTTCAATTTTTAAAACATTTTCATTACTCCGGAAAAGAAATAAATACCAAAAAAAAAAAAAAAAAAAAAAAAAAGAAAGAAAGAAAGAAAAGGAAACTCAAATCCTTCCGTATCCCTAAACACACCTGTCCATTGCTGACTGGAAGAATTGGTATAACACATTTGTTACTGTTTATGAAAGAATGTTGAAATACTACTAATTGTATTATGTAGTTTGCAATAGGTATATATATATATATATATATATATATACATTTCCCTATATGCCTGTCTATTATTAACTTCTAACTTCTAGTTATAGTGTCATACACTTGTTCTTGTTCATGAAAGAGATTTCTAATATTTGTACAGTTAATCTCAGACATTGCCCACCACAAGGTTTACTCTTTTGTACTGTCCCACCTTTCAACCCCCAGCTTTCCTTCTGGTGACATACATGACTCTGAGCTTCCCCTTTCCAACACATTCATGCACCATTCAGCACTGTTAGTTATTCTCACAACATGCTACTTTCACCTCTGTTCATTTCCAAACATTTAAGTTCATCCTAGTTGAACACTCTGCTCATACTAAGAAACCACTCCCCACTCTTTAGCCTCATTCTATATCTTGGTAACTTATAATTCATGTCTGTGAGTTTACATATTATAATTATTTCCTATCAGTAAGACCCTGCAATATTTGTCCTTATGTGTCTGGTTTATTCGAATATATTGCCCTCAAGCTTTCATCATCAACCCATTTTTTTTAAGATGGTTTTGTTCACATGCCATACATTCCATCCTAAGTAAAAAATTGATGGTTCCCTGTATAGTCACATATTTATGTGTTCACCATCTTTACCACTATCTATATAAGGACATCTACATTTCTTCCACAAAGCAGGAGAAAGAATCAAAAAAAGTAGAGAGGCAAAAGAAAAAGAAAAAAGAAAGAGAAAAGAAAAGAAGAATACAAGACAGCTATGAAGCAGCAAAAGAAAAGACAACCTTAGATCAAAGTGGAATAAAGAATCAGACAACACCACCAATGCCAAGAGTCCCACATCCCTCCCCTATGTCCCCCTCTTATCTGCATTTACCTTGGTATATTGCCTTTGTTACATTAAAGGAAGCATAATACAATGATTCTGTTAATTATAGTCTCTAGTTTATTGATTGTATTTTTACCCCAATTCCTCCCTATTTTTAACACCTTGCAAAGTTGACATTCACTTGTTCTCCCTCATGAAAAAAAACATATTTGTATATTTTATTACAATTGTCGAACACTCTAGGTTTCACTGAGTTATACAGACCCAGTCTTTATCTTTCCTCTTTTCTTCTGGTGTCCCACATGCTTCTAACCTTCCTCTTTCAACCATATTCACAGTTATCTTTGCTCAGTGTACTTACATTAGTGTGCTACCATCTCCCAAAATTGTGTTCCAAACCTCTCACTCCTGTTTTTTCCTATCAGTCTGTAGTGCTTCCTTTAGTATTTCCTGTAGGGCAGGTAACTTGTTCACAAATGCTCTCATTGTCTGTTTGTCAGAGAATATTTTGAACTCTCCCTCATAATTGAAGGACAGTTTTGCCAGGTACAGGATTCTTGTTTGGTGGTTTTTCTTTTAGTATCTTAAATATATCACACCACTTCCTTCTTTCCTCCATGGTTTCTGCTGAGAAATCCTCACATAGTCTCATTAAGCTTCCTTTGTATGTGATGGATTGCTTTTCTCTTGCTGCTTTCAGGATTCTCTCTTTGTCTTCGATGTTTGATAATCTGATTATTAAGTGTCTTGGCATAGTCCTATTCAGATCTATTCTGTTTGGATTATGCTGTACTTCATGAATCTGTAATTTTATGTCCTTCATAAGAGATGGGAATTTTCATTGATTATTTCCTCTACTATTGCTTCTGCCCCTTTTCCCTTCTCTTCCTTCTGGGACACCAATGATGTGTACATTCTTGTATTTCATTTTGTCCTTAAGTTCCCAGAGACATTGCTCATATTTTTTCCATTCTTTTTTCTATCTGTTCTTTTGTGTATAGGCTTTCAGGTGCCTTGTTCTCCAGTTCCTGGGTCTTTTTTTCTGCCTCTTGAGATCTGCTGTTGTATGTTTCCATCATGTCTTTCATCTCTTGTGTTGTGCCTTTCATTTCCATAGATTATGCCAGTTATTTTGTTGAACTTTTGATTTCTGCCTCATGTATGCCCAGTGTTTTCTTTATAGCCTTTATCTCTTTTGCCGTATCTTCTGTAAACTTTCTGAATTGATTTAGCATTAGTTGTTTCAATTCTTGTATCTCAGTTGAAGTGTAAGTTTGTTCCATTAACTGGGCTATAACTTCACTCTTCTTAGTGTAGGTTGTATTTTTCTGTTGTCTAGGCATCTGACCTCCTTGGCCACCCCAATCAGGTTTTCCCTGATGAGAACAGGCTCAGAAACCAGAAGGAGTAAATATTCAGTATGCAGTTTCCCTGATGGTGTGTCTTAGAGGATTGACACACCCTGTGCTTTTCTGCCCAGCAGGTGGCACCTGTCAGCCTGTCACTCCAGACTGGCATAAGGAGGTGTAGCCTGTGGCTGTTTTCTCCCAAGCTCTGGGGTCTGATTCGGAATGGAAGGTGGGTAGTAGAGCTGGTCCCCACCTCTTTCCTCTTGGAAATATATGCCCCCTAGAGAGAGGTTATTTGCATATAAATAGGTTCTTTGTTTCTCTAACTCTGCTATCTCCACCCTTGTCTGGGTCAGAGTGCTGTGAGTTTAAAATGGCTGAGGTTTTCTCTATTGCAGAGCTCTGTGAGCTGAAAATGGTTGAGGCTTTCTCCACTGAGCTGCCCAGGTTGAGAGAGAGATAAAGGTACTGAAAGCCCCATTTCAGGGTCAGTCTATGGCCCCCAGGTTCACCCATTGACCAGAGATAGCACCTGATCCTTTCAGCTCCCCATCCCAAGACAGATACATCCCCTAGCTCTCCAAGATCAGTTGTCACCAAAAGCCTTTGTCTGCTTGTTGGAGATTCACAGTCTGCATTGAGTGGTTAACATTAAAACCCCAGTTGGAGCTGGGCTGAGGTAAATTCACTTGTTCACAGAATGCTGCTCTCTAGTACCATGAGGTTTTGCAGTTTAGGCTGCTGTGAGGGAGGGGCTCTTGGCGCAGGTCCACAGTTTTTACTTACAGATTTTATGCTGTAATCTTGGGCATAAGAATGCGATCTTGGGCATTCTTCCCAATTCAGGTTGGTGTATGACGAGAGGACAGTCATGTTTGTCTCCCCACAGCTATTCCAGGTAATTTACTAGTTGTTTCTGTTGTTTATTAGTTGTTCCAGTGGGGATAACTAGCTTCCACTCCTCCCTATGCCACTGTCTTAGCTACAACCTCTTTTCATCTTTCTTGATGCAGGGGTGACTCCAAATTATTTTGGCAATGGATTTTCTAGTTTTCATTAAAAATTTGTATGGGGTACAAATACCAGGTTGCACATTTTGTTACAGTTGAAATATGACTTTATTTTCCTATGATAAACACATTTATAATTTTTAATCATCAATTCCCTGGATATTTGAAAATAAATTTCAGTTGGTGAGGATCCCTCTATGTAGTAGAGACTATTAGTTGGGTCACATAGCCCTTCTTAAATAATAACATAGCCTAGGAACATGGCTGCACAGAATGAAAATTGCAGTTTTATGTTTCTTTTACAGTGAATCATGGCCACATGACTTAATTTGTCAAAGAGATATAAGCAAAAGTGGCATGAGCAGAATTTGAGGAGGCTTCTATTCTTATATAGAGAGGCATCTACTTTCCATTCTTTTTTCTCTTTCTTGCAGTCTTAAATGAAGACAAGATGACTGATCTAGAGTTGCCACCTCTGACCATCAGAAGAATCCAAGACCATGGCCCTGGATAGTAAAAAAACAAGACAGAGGAAGCCTGAGATTCTGACACCATGCAAATAAACATACAGCCTTGGATTCTGTTCTATTGGATGTTTTTTCATAAGAGAGAAATAAATTTTCTTCATGATGAAGCTGCCTGTACTTGGAATGATTTGCAGGTAGTCAAATCTTACCTAGTCAAAGTATAGCTATTTTATTTTTTCAGTTGTGTCTAGGTTGTGTGGGCTTCTGTTATATCACTAAATTGTGAGGCAATATCCAGTCCTTCATTTTGGTTGTACATAGTCCCTTACTGGAAGACAATTTTTCCTCTCTGGTCCTTACACACATTAGGAGGTATGTCATCAGATTTACCAGAAGAAAAGTTTATAAACATTTTCAGGAATTGCTTTTATTCTTCCCAAACCAGTGAACTTTTTATAAGAAAGAAAAATATTTTATTAAATTCAATAAATTTAATTAAATAAAATTTAACAAATAATTTATTAATCAAATAATTGTTAATTAAATAATTAATTTATTAATTAAATGTAATAAATAAAATAATTTATTTTCTCATGTAGGCTTACAAATTTATGGTCCTGAATACTTCAGAGACTTTGATTTTGCACCTCTCAACTATAGACTCTTACAAGTCTAAAGGTTTGGCTTATAAACACAGAAATGATTTTCTCAGTTTTCTGCTGATCATCAGAGCTTTTGTCTCAAAGTGGAATAACAGTGGCACCAGAAAATGTGGAGAAAAGAAAATAAAGCCTCCATTTTTATCTCAAAATATTATTTTATCACAAATATTATGACTATTCCATGGATATGTACGTTTATGTGTTTGTGTGTCTCCTTGTCTCTCTCTAAGTATATTTTGTCCTTTGCTTCTCTGGAAATTAATTACAGAGGTTTCATTTTTAAGCACTATCCAGAATTTTTCTTGAGTGCCCAATTATTTTAAAGGAGTATTAGCAAAACATTCTTCCACAGCATGCAGATCTTAAATTTAAAGAGTAGTAGTTTTACCAATTGCAAATTTTTAATTAAACATTGTGGCACGTACCTATTTTATTCTATAAATGTGTTATAGCTTGTCATATATCACTAAATTGTCTTTTCCTTTTTTATGCACATGGATGACTTGTAAAAAAAAGCAGTTTTTTGGAATTAGGAAAACAATTTTAGATTTTAAATGGAAGATTTTCTACTTATTACTATTTATCTCAGTAACACCATATTATCCTCATGTATATAAAAAGAACACAACTATAGTGATTACTGCATGATAGATAAAATTTCACATAAATAGACATCACTGTGTATATATGTTTTGCAATAAATGTTATATTCTTTCCTTCTTCACTTTTATTGTAATACCAATAAACCAATGTATGGACAAACTGGTTATAATTTGTTAAAATCCTATTAGTGTTTAATGGTAATTACAGGAAAAAGTATACCTGTTACAGGGTTTTTCCTAGATTGGGTGGGAGTGGGGATAGTGAGTGAAACCATATTTCAGTATGGTCTGTTAATTTTATAATACTGGGGGAACTAAGTGTTTAGAAAGTTAACAAATTAAGTTAAAGAGCATATAGGCATTTAATGCAAGAGTAGATTTAAGTTAAGATTGTTTTATGAAATATATTGTATTTAGCTAATACAATTCCAAAGACAAAACAGACAGACAAGCTGCGAGGAATATTCAGTAGAATCAACCACAGCACCATTTATTTAGTGCTAGCCAATGCAACACAAATAACATAAATGTTACATGATAATGCCCTTGGGTAAAATGTTGGATATGTAAATAAATGATTTAATATAATATGAAAAGAGTAATAATATATGTATGTAGAAGTTTTGTATGCCATACAAAGCAAAGAGATTATTACTGGACATGGTTTCTCAAAGATGATATAAACTCTACTTAAAAAGAAAATAGCAAGAAGATTCATTGGGATAATGCATAGGGAATAGAGCTTACTAGCAAAATATTGCATTTAAAAATACTGAGAAAGACCAAATGGAAAGTTGAGAGTAATACAATTATTTCAGTATTGTCAGAGAACAACTTTTAGGAGAGATGTGATTGACAAATAGGAATTTTCAAATACATTTTTCAATAGGAGACTTGGAAAATATAAATTGTGTTTGAAGGATATTACACTTCAGAACAAATTGTAAGGAGAGAATTAGTTGACTATGAGCCTTATCATATTACTTTTTATAAAATTAATGACTTGAATGCCAAATTAAAAAAAACATTTTAACTTGATAATAAAAATGGAAATGCTGGCATCCATCTGCCTCATTGCTTTTGTATGCCTTCCACCTGCAACTTGAAATTATGGAGTTGCTCATTTGCTACTTCTCAAATTTCCTTTACTCAGTCCCCACTTCCGTTGCTTTGGGATACTTCCCATATTGAACTACATGCACTCAAGCTCTTGAGACAAACTCTCTTTCAGGGAGCCAGGTTCAGATCATTGATAATAAAAGTGGTGCTCCTGAGGGGAACCCAGGATGGAATTCTGGGACAGAGTCACTCAGTAGTCAAACAGCCATAAGGGCACGCACATCTTGCTGGTACATTGATACCTGGTGAGAACCCTGGCATGCAGTAGAATAATTATTACTAACACTCTCACAAGTGGATGATTGGATTGAGGTAACTTCTTAAAAGCAAGATACTAGTGCAACCAACTAGGCCATTTCTTGACTTACTTGTGGACTGAAATTTGAGGGCTGAGAGAAGAAGGCTGAAATCAGCAGCTATAATCATAATCCCTTACTAGTTTCCAAATCCTAGACCTTGAACCAAGGAGAAATATATGACCTTTTGAGCAGTGACCCTGAAATGCCATAGTAAATGAATAAGACAGGAATTTGGTCCATCTTTCCCTAAATGGATCTGTCATCATTAATCAGAGGAATAGAGAAAAATTGAATACCTTGACCTTTACAGGACTATTGGTATTAGGTTGGCCTGAACTCAATTTTATTAGGGGACTCAAAACACACCATCATGGTCCTCTCTTTAGAGTGGAAGGTTATGGAGTCTAAGTGATAAATGGAATCAACTATGTCCATTTCAAGTGCTTGCAATGAGCCTGGAACCACCCTGGGTTTATTTTCTTTCCCTTAATGAATAATTAGAATGGATATAATTAACTGCTGAAATTGAGATGCATATAATGGGAAGATCAAAGTGTAAGCCCTCCTCCCACCATGTCTAAGGCAGTAAAACTCTATCAATATTATATACCAGGAGTACCTGGAAAGATTATCATCTGTTCAAGTTCTTAAACATTGCAGGATGATGGTCTTTATGATATACCCTTTCAATTCATTTTGGTGGCTCCTGCAAAAAGCAGATCTGCTTTGAGGGATAATGGAGGATTATTGTAAACTTAGCAATGTAGTTCCAGTGACAGTTATTCTGCAAGATGTGGTTTCTTTATGGAACAAATTAATATAACTCCTGACATTTGATATTTAGCTGTTGCTCTGGAAAAATGTGTTCTTCTCAATATCTGCCAGTAAAGAGAATCAAATGTATTTTATTTTATGTAAGGATGACAACAGTATTTATTCACTGTCTTTTCCCAAAATTTTTAATGGCTTTGCTTTTTTGTCCCATTATATTCCTCAAAACCCTTGTTATTTCCCAGAACATCATGCTGGTCCATTAAAGTGGTGGCGCTATGCTAAGTGGGCCTGGGAAACAGGAAACGGCAGATTCTGTGGAGGCCATATTGAGACACCTGCATGCTAAATGTGTAAAATGAATCACACAAAGATTCTGGTTCTTCTATATAGATAAAGTACTTAGGGGTTCAGTGATTCAGAACATACCTGACTTAAAATTAAGGACACAGTTTGAAACTTGCAGCTCTGCAAATGAAAAGAAAGGCACAGCACTTGCTGGGTTTTTTGTATACTGGATGTAGTATATATCACATTTGAAAACTCTGCATATTCTTATTAAGCAGATGATTCAGAAGGTTGCCAGTTTTGAGTGGGGCTCAGAGCAAAAGAGAGCTCAGTAGCAGATCCTGACTATGATCTCAGGCTGAATTATCTACAAATTCCTAAGGTGCTAGTGATGACCATGACAGATAATTTTGTATGCTAGAATTTATTGACAGTCCTTCATCAAAACAGAGCAAGGAACCCATTTTACTGTGAAAGATGTAAAAAAAAAAAGGGGGGGGGCTTATGACTTAGGGATATACTGAAATGTAGCCAGCCTAACAGAGTGGCAGAATGGCCTAAAAATGCTCAAAGTGTTAGCTGAAGAACAACATGATGTAGCATTGAGGCTCTTTCATCCAAGACATGGAAATTGCATGATACCAATGGTTTATTTGTGGCAGCAAATAACAAGAATAGGTGAGGCTGGGAACCAAGGACAGAAACGGAATTGTAACTTTAAACAATTATTCTCAGCAAACTCATTTGTGGAATTTATTCCCCATCCCAACAACCTTTAGTTTAGGAATGGGAGTCCTGTTTCTCAAGGCAGAAGGTGGAGGGGTGGCACTTTTAACCCATGACAGAGTAAATATTTCACTTGATCTGAAGCTATGACTACCTTTGATATTTTCTACAGTCTCATGCTAGTGGATCAAAGGCTAGGAAAATATTTACCATGATGATAACAGACACTGACTTTTATAATGAAGAGAAAGTTGTTTTGCTTTTAGACAATGAAAACAAGAAAGCATAAGTGGAGGACAGGATATTGCATGAGGTATCTCTTGCTGCTTCCATTCCCAATGATAATCTTGAATGGGTAGTTGTACTAATCCCAGCCTTACAAGAATAAAATGATGAAGTGTTCTAACATTTTGAGAAAAAATTCTAGTCTCCTGGCCAAGAGTAAAGGGAATCTAAAATGGATAGGATGCGAGAACCTAAATAATCAGTTACAGCCTTGGGACCAATAGCTGCAGTGGAAAATGTGGCTGGAGGCTTTAACCCTCCTATATTGAGACATTTCTTATAATAGAGCACTGTGGAGGCTCTGTGACTTTTTGTATTTATTGCAAATTAGAGGCCGATCTCAGTCTGTAAGTGGTATATCTGTGGAGCAAGTACATATACATTGCATTGTGTGAACACAGGCTCAGGCACAGCAGAGACTTTCAGCAAGTGACTTCTTTATTACTTACACTGTGCAAGGGATCCAAAAGAGCAGGGGAATAGATCCCACCATGGCCAGGCCCCTGGAGAGGCCACTGCTTGAGTCAGGGCTGATGGATGGTAGCTCTGCACACCCCACTTTACATCAAAGATGAGGGACCAGTTTTGGCTCATCTGCTGGAGAGGCCAAATTCTCAGCAGCTCCACATGCCTCAGTTTGCCTCAGAGATGAGGGTCACCTGAACTGCCCAAGTGATGGGCTTTCATATATTCCAGGGAGAGGGGACTCTGCCTATCAGAAACTTTTCTGCCCTGGCAAGCAGTTGGGGATAGTTAATATTTAACATCTTCCCTTGCTGTCTGTGGTCACTTGTGAAATATAAACATAACAAACACTTGCATGCAAACAAACAAGAGTAGAAACAACAAACACCTGCATGCAAGCAAGCAAGCAAGGAAAAGGAGAAGGGTAGGCAAGGGCTTGGAGATGTCAGGTGAGTGTGTCTGTGACTTCCCCAGCAGTATCAGGGATGTCTTTTGTCCTATTACACATCCACTGGGACTATCTTTTTATTCCAGTCAGTGCTGTGGCAACTGGCTGGATGCAGTTTTAAACTGCTAGCACCTCACCTCAGTTAGAACACATTGCATACATTTTTCATTTTCATCCCTGCGTCTTTTCTGTGGCCACTGAAAGCTTCTGAAAGCTTCTCAGCTGTTCAGAGGCATAAATAAAACTGGAAGTCAACATTCTACTGAGCAACACTTGACCAAGAGTGGAAAGGAGCCAGTGGATAAATATTCTCCACTTTGGGGATAATTCTGAGACATATTCTACAAGGATCCTTAGAGTCTTCTCAGGGAAATTAAGCTTCCATTATCAATTAAGCATATTTGGATTTTTTCTCTTCCCTATTTTACCCACCCAGGCCCATTCTCTTCGTAAAATTTTCTAAAATACACTATCATATACCAACACTTGAATAAACCCCTCTGTTTTGGAAGAAATTTAGGCAAAGACATATCTTCACAACTGTACTATGTGAGGCAGTTATTCTTTCCATTACATAGAAGGAAACTGAGGCATAGAGTTCTAAGGTAAGTGTTACATTGTTACATTGATTCATTGAAGAATTGGAATGTGCACTTAGTCTAAATTAAAGTTCATGCTTTCAAAAATCCCTCAGTATTAATCCACCCCAATAAAATGAATCAACTAATAAGCAGGGGAGAATGATTAAAACTGTAAAGAAATAGTAGGAATTATGAAAATAATATTAGTTTTTCTTAAAGAATTGCAAGATAGTTTTCACTATACTTAGATTTAGAAAACTACCCAAAGCTGCCCAAACAGTTTTGTTTAATGGAATATATTTAAGGCTAAATGTATAAATGAAATGGCAATACCAAGATAGGATACCAACTGTGAACTAAATTAAATCCTTTTTGTCAAAAACATTATAGCCTGATAGGAGAAACTCCTAAGTTTTAAAAAGTGCTGTACTAGCCATCTAATATATGAGATGTTATCAGTCACTCATTTTTCATCTGGATTAATGACAGAATGATTTTAACTAAAACTTTCTGCCTATCAGTATTAGAAATAAGACTTCACTTAGCACAGTAATAATGGAAAATACTTTGTCCAACATAGTTTTACTCAGTTTAGATGTGAGGAGAATTTTAATTAAAGAGGAAAATTCCATCTTTTTCAGAGCAGAACATGATTAAAAATGGTATCAATAACTTGTTTTTTTTTCTTTTTAAAATTTCTTTTTTTGATACTGCTCCAGGAATAAACCCAAAACAGCCTAAATCTCAGCATCTTATAAAAATAAACTTTTTTTGTTCTCACTTGTTCTTGAGAGTTGGCTGGGACAACTGTTTCAGCTTGTAGGTCTGGGTCTGGCTTTAGGCCAGGTTAGTTTAGATAAGTTCCACTTGTCTCCATATCCTCCTTGATCAGAAGATACTTGAGCATAATCTCATGGCAGATAGCAGGAGTACACCAAACTGAACACCAAGTTGTACATGTATATTTAAACCTGCTTGTAACATGCCCCCTAATATTCCATTGACCAAAGTGAGAAACATGGCCAAGCTTTGGTAAATTAAATGATTGGCTCCAATTCTTGGATCCATCCTGTAACCATACCCTTTGATATTGTAACATTGTATATGCCCTGGTAACACTTGTCTTTGAGCCCTTTCACTGGCTTCCTTTAGCCAATGGAAAGTCAGCAAAAAAGGTTATATTCCAGTTCCAAGTCTCAGTCTTGAAAGCTTTATGCCTTTCTGCTTGTTCTCTTGTGCTTCAGTCATCATCATGACAATAATATTATCCTGCTGTCCCACTAGATGACATAGGATGAGAGACCCAGGGAGAAGACATCAGCCCAAACTGAATTGTAGAGCACCTAGCCAAGACCAGTTGTGATCAGCAAAACTACCTCATCTGACCTGCAAACATATGAGCTAGAAACACAAATTGTATACCACTGTGATGTTGTGATTAGTTTTTAAATGCATACGAGTCCAACATCAATGGAAAAGGGGAAAACTCTCCACCCATAGGGGAAGATGCTATAAAATTAAGTAGCAAAGGAGGTGGTTGTATTTCCCTACTATATAGAAGTAAATAATTGGGAAGAATAACTTAATTTACCAGAATTTTATTAGTATTAAAACCCTTACTAGCCATCTTTGTCAGTTCTAATAAAAAGTAAATGCCTTTTATTAACATTTTACTTTGATCATTAAGTACAATGCTAAAAAACAATGTTAAAAATGCTAAAAGTATAATGCTAAAAATTTATAAGATGAAATTAATTAAATAAGTGTGGAGGATAAAATTCTTTTAATTTATGAGATTTCTCTTTTATCTTTAACATTTATATTTTAACTCAAGTCATAATCATGGAATATATTAATTTTCCTAAAAAATATGAATCTGTTTGAAGAAATAAGTTAAATTAGCATTCATGGTTTAGGCCAGATAAATGACCTGGATGTATGTGCCAAGATGTATTTTATAGTGAAATAATCTGATTTGAAAATATAAGAATAGGATGCATGGAGGCAAGATGCTTTTTATGCTTCACTGAAGATATTAAAATTAGTGCAATAAAAGGTTATGAGATCCTTTTAGCTGCCTGGGTGGACACAGTTGAGATCCTGAGAGGTGCCCTTGGGTGGAGTTATAGATTTTTAGTCTTCATTGTGAGCTCTAGATTTTGACCTGTGGAGGAGGACTGTATTAATTATTTGTCTAGGGTCCCTTAAACAAATGATATAATAGTGTTTGGGGCCATTACTCTAACTTACCATGTCATTTTAAAGAGAGTGGATGAGCAATTAGCCATAAAGAGAGAGCCGAGTGTTATCAGCTGCAGGTGGGTCAATAAGTGTTAGCCCAAGCACAAGATAGTGAATGATAGTCTAAAAACAATTTGGAAGGCAAAGAAGATGAATTCTTAATATTAAAATATGAATTAGATTCCTCCTTAAAACTTCATCTGATATTTGATAATAAGATATTACGATACATATGTAAAATCCTGGTCCTGACAATTCTGTCGCATTGACTAATACATATGGTATTAATGTTTTTTTCCCAGAATTTGAATAGGTTGGGGAAATATCTATGTAATTCTTTACATTGCTGTATTGCCCTGAGTAATACATATATTAAATGCACACACATAACACACATATACACATGCTCACTTATAATATATTCTCAGTATAAAGTCAATAGTGAAAAATGTGTTGTGAAATTTCTTCCTATGCTCGTATTTCTACATATAATGCACACCCTCAGAGTATGATAGATACTATAGAGGCAGCAATAAGGGTATAGAAGTGTATGTGTATTTATGTATCTATACCTGTAAGTATTATGTATATGTAAATGTGCATATAGTCCAGTTTTCACAGAATTAGGATATGGAAGGGGATATATTAAATAATCTAATCATTCAAATTATTAAATGAGGTATAAGAAAACAGAATAAAATTAAAATATTTTCTTGATCTTTCCCAACATTTAATTTACTCTACTTATGTCTATGTGTATTAATGTGAAAGGTCAACTGCCTCTTAAACTTTGTGGAAATAACTACATTTAATTTTCCCCAGGTTTGGTGACTGTCTCACTTTTTTTCTCATTCCATTGACACCCTCCAGATGTCATATCAAAATTTCTCAGCATGATTCCAGAACACTTATTTTTACTGTCTTGATCACCTTTCTGGTTCTCATCCTTGAATATTCACAACATGAAGAATAAACTCACAGCTAATAAGGATAACTTGACTAATAGTGAAAAGACAACATAGATGAAACACTGTTTTTTTTTTAATCCAGCAATAAATGTTAAAATTAAATATTTGTTGATACAGTGCATATTTTGCCAACTTAAGTCATAGGGGAATCATTTAAGTTCTTGGTTTACTTTGGGAAGGCCGGTGTGCATGGAAGGTAAAAATGAAATTTGAAATTGATTGTATACCATGGATGATTGTATGGTATGTGAATATATTTCTATAAAACTGAATTTAAAAAAATAAACAAATAACATAAAATTTGATCTGCTTTACTCTAGTACTTATAACTGTGGGTGAAATGATATATACTATATATATATCATTCATATATATATTATATATAAACATTTCATGTATATGAAATACATATTTCATACATATATATGAGTATATATATCTATATATATATAATGGTAATTCACAGGACAGAGCAACATTTATACTAGTGCTTTATTTGGTTCAAAGCAGATTACTCTGCCCCTACTCCTGCCTTGATTTCAATTTTGTTTTGTATCATAGATTTCAGCATTTAAAATAGACTTTAAAAATTATTTACTATAGATTTTCCAGCTCCCCGAATGTGATTTTGTGTTGGCTATGTGCTATGTAATATACATGCTTGACTTTTAAAGATCTAGCTACAAGTTCCAACTTGATAAAAGTTAATTTATTGAGGCACAAAAAAAAGAAAGACAAAACTGAATGGGCTTGTCATATGTATCACTTAGAAAACTAACAGGGGATATAGAAATTGTATGTAGGCAATTGAGAAATCATATTTACCTTTTACTTGTACTTTCAAACATTTTTCATTGTTCCTTAAGCTATGTTCCCCTGATTTCTTAATTGAAAAATTATATAATGTTTATTTCCATTGGGTTGCTATACACCCATTTATTTTTATTTTTGTTGAAAAGATTGTCAGCCTTATAATTCTATTTAATTTTATAGCCAAAACCACACTGTACTCAGTGGTATATTCTAAAGTTGTATCCATTATTGGATTCCCAAAGGAAGAATCATGAAGCAGAAAGGAGTATAAGAATTTTGATATACTTAACTTTGCAAATATTGGATATTATGTCTAAAAAGTGTATGAACTTGTACATATACATTTTCTTATCTAAATTTGACATTCAACTTCTATCATTTTGTAAGTTATCATGAGGTATCTGTTGATGATTTAAACAATACATCTGGATCTGGGTACTTTTCAATTTTTTTTTTTTAAACCAATCATTTCAAATTTTTATGGGGGAAAGTTATTCTAAATTATACATAAAATAAATGCTTTTTAGTGTGATATCATTTTCCTAAATTAAAAATGATTGCTATACATTTTGCCCTACCTAGTAAGAAAATAATTTATCCCCAAATAATTTTATGCATATTAAACAAATCAATTCTCTGAATATACCAAATAAATTTCTTTAAAAATAAATGTTAGGTGGAAACTCAGTGGCATTTTCTTTTGTACAAAAGATTAAATCATAGATATTACATTGGCATGACATTTTACATTCTGACCTGACACGCTTTGCTATTTACATAATTTGAATTCAGTGAAAGTGAGTCCTCTGTAGTTTCTTCACGCATCGTGATCCAGCTGAATGTGTCTTTGGAAATAATATTGGGTTGATTATCCAGAACTGGTTGGAAGCATTCATGTATGAGAGACCTTTAGCCTTCTGGGTCCCTAGGAATTTCTAATAAAGGATTGTGGTTTTTCACATGAAAAATATTTTAAAGCCATTGGTTCAGAATGGTGGTAGGAAAACCTTTAAAGTGCCAATCCTCACTTACTTTTATGATTAGAATTTCTAGAATCCTAAAGGTCAGATGCTTTGCAGTATGTAGAAATCCCTGAAACATCTTCCCATATTCCCATGAAATAATGTAAACAAGTAATCTTGAATATATTATCCAATAGATTATAGTTGACCATTTTTAACCATAAAATTGGATTTATTTGGAAAATATTCAAGGAATAAACTATCTATTCTGCTCTGTTAATAGATTTTAGAAAAAGAGCCCCTCTAATACATTGAAATGGAGAATAAAATGATATAAGAGCTATACCATGATTTTCCAACAGGATGGGTTATTTTGCAATATCTGTTATATATAACAAATGCTAAAACCTATACACACATTTATTTTTTGACTTACCCACCCCACGTCAAGGAATCTATTAAAATCACTAGAACAAAATATATGTATTTAAAATAAATACACATCAAAACATTATTTGTATAGCAAAATGTTGGAAGCAACTCAATTGACTATCAGTAAGAAACTGGCTTAATAAACTATGGACTGAAGGATTATACATCTGGGAAAAAGCATAGAAGCATAAGTATTCTCTGAAGTTAAATGGAGTGGTTCCCAGAATACATTGTTAAAAGAAAAAGTAAGTCATACAAGTGTGTATTTAGTATGCTTGATACGTAGTTTGTATAACTGGAAGAAAATGGTTAGCTGCATGTTTTAACTTCTCTCTTCACAGGGTAGCCCATGAAAGAATGACATGACTTATTCACTTCCCCTTGAAAATACGGTAATATCCAGACCTCCTGATAAACATACTAATGACATTTACTAGCAGAAACTGATGGAGACTCTTGCCTGGGAAATCATTTTTAGAAAGATG
Organism: Choloepus didactylus; assembly: GCF_015220235.1. Taxonomy (NCBI): domain Eukaryota; kingdom Metazoa; phylum Chordata; class Mammalia; order Pilosa; family Megalonychidae; genus Choloepus; species Choloepus didactylus. Next base: position 66,443,535 of record NC_051309.1, read on the forward strand.
TACTTTTTTTTCTGTCAATCTTGCTTATAGTAAATACATCTGGACTATTTGAATTAATGAGGCATGGTGGTTTGCCTATATGATTTATAGGATATAAAGAGAGATGTTCCATAACTGAAATGATTCTAGTTCAAGCACTAGTCCATGTTCAATGTTTATTCCTTGCATGCTAAACATGAACCAGATCATGACCTATTACAAGAGAGAAAAAAACAGTGAGCATTGTAGATGACATTGGACCTCTCCAATGGAAGAATATTTGGCTAGTATCTTGCTTTCATCTGTATGTATTATTTGTATCAAATTAAAACAGGAGATGGTCAAGTTCTATAACTGGTATTAAATCTGATTTAACAATTCAACTCTTGTCTATTTTAACAAGAAAAGAAAAAAGATAAATAAGAATGTTTTCTTTTTAATATATGTGTATATGTGTAAAGCACAGATCTATACATTTACACTTGCATGCATGTACAAAAGCAAATTAGAAGTGGAGTCCAAGTACTAATGAAAATGTTTTCCTAAATAAAATGAGATGGAGAAGATAAGGACAGTAGTTGAATACTCTGAGCATGTATTTTCCAATATTTTTGAATTTCAAGTAAGCAATATAATTGAAGAAAATAGGAAAAGAAAACAAGCCATAAAATTCAATGCAACAGATAATAACCCAACTGCACTTCAAAATGATAATAGAAATATTACATATTAACTTAGCAGCTTTTATATTAGTAATGTCAATAATTTAATCTGAAATTGTTTTATGAAAATTGTAGGAAAAAGTGCATGAGCAAATGTACAGATGATTTTAAGCAACGTGATTCTCACCATAAGAGGTACAATCACAGAATAAAAGAGACCAAGGAAAACTGTTTAACATTAACTATGAGACAGGTAATTAATATGAAGTGTGTATATGTACACACACATAATAATGCACATAAAATGTGTGTGTGTGTATGTTATCCCTAGCTCTCTCCAACGGAAGGGCCTACAAGCAATGACATTTTACTTATAAACTGCTCACCTTGTGACTGATGTTAGGTTTAAAATACCATTGCCAACACCCACTATTAGAACCGAAGTCTTAGATACATGATTCATTCCAGTTGTGGCACAGGAAAATTGCAAGGTGGGCTTCAGACAGATTGTTGCAAGAAGTTCCTTAAGACAGCCTCATTTCAAAAGGATAGAGGAGCTATAATAAATGGGCTCTCAGTAACCAGATTTGGAATATAAACAACAAAAATAGTGATCACTATTAATTATGAGACAATGAATTAACAAAATTCCTAAAAGGAAATAGAAAAGTGAAGAAGTAATAAAACACTTCTTTACAGAACCCCACCTATTTAATGAGAAAGAAATAATGTAATCATTTAATATAATTAAATAATATTAACTAATTATATAAATAATTAAGAAATTATATATTATTATGTAATATAATAATAATAATGTAATTATTTAAATAATGTAATTATTATAACGCCAGTGTAATAAACGATTCAGGCAAAAATGAGTGCTAAAACCATTTAATGACTTAATGTTGGGAATTAAGATATTAACAGAGACAAAGAATCTCTCTAAAGATTATTTAACTAATTACAAAGGGAAAAAAGTGTACCTGTATGGTGGAAAACACTGTAAGTTCCCACCTTGATCAGCTAATCAAACTTAATTAGATTTAATACCAGTACAGTCCATCATTAAGAGCCTCCAACTGGAAAGCATTCATGATTACCAAAGTCTAATGTGAATCTGTTCAATTTCTGAAATATTCAGTTTATACGAAATACAGGTGAAATTGTAATAACTTTAATAACCACCTGAGGAAACCATCAGATCAACACTATAGATAAGCTTTTTATAAAGACAGTGTCAAGAAAAACAATATACATGGGGTTAATATCTTTATCTTTACATGACCAAAAACATTTAATAAAAGAGACAATGCCTGTCTTGATTAAACCTTATAAAAATAATTTTTGGTAGGAAAGAGAAATTTCAAATTGGACTGGAAAGTAGATGATATGATGTTTCAATTGTTAATTTTTTTAGATAGAATGATATTTGCTTATGTAGGATAATATTTTCATCCTTAGGTGTTCCATGAAGTATTTAGGGATGAAGTAACATAAATGTCTGAAACTAACTTTCAATTTGCTCAGTTTTAATTTATGCATTTATAATTCATACATATATGTGTGTGTATGTGTGTTACCTGTAGAAAAAGATCAAATATGGCAAAATTAGTGAATTTAGTAGAGGATATTCAGGTTTGCATAATTTGCCTTTTTGACCCCTGTGAAAATGTTGTTTTTTTTAAATTAAAATTTAGGAAAAATAGGAAATTCAAATCATTATTCCATCTGTGAACAACTGAAATTTTACCTTGAATCAGCATATAACACCCCTCTATTGGGCTTTGAAAGTCTTTCATTTCTGATCAACATATGGATCATAACAGTTTGCTCAAAAGAGGGCCTCCATTCCTTGCAATAGTGTTCTCTGCCGTACATAGTATAATCAGTTTTATATCCTCTATCCTAATCAGTTTTTTCTCATTGCTTAAAGACATCTTTCAAAAAAATCAAAATATTTTTCTCTCTTCCTGCTTGCTACATCATTAAAATTCTTTTCATCATATTTCAAAGCTGCCTTGGAAATCCTGATACCTTTTACTCTACTGGCTTGTTGTGCCACCATATATTATGTTGTGTCACATAGAAAATAAGGTTTCCTATCCAAACATCATTTATTTTTTTCTTGTCTGGCATGTGCATTTGTGTGTGTTTGTGAACATGTGTGAGTTTAAGTGATTTTAATGCAACCAATGGGAGCAGATTCTGAAGGAAATAAAAAGTTAATGCACCACTTGATACAGAATAGACGTATTTCTGAAAAGTTACAACAGAAATATTGTAATTGGTCAATATGCAGCCATTGATGCTATAATAAAATAAAACTTAACATTAATTCCTAAGTGAAATTAGAGTAAAATTTCTAAATTTAACTTTTATATTACTGATGAATGTCATAAACTTTGATCAAGTCCTAGAAAAAAAAAATATATATATAATGAATTTTAATTGGAAGGGTATTAAGTTTATGGATTAATTTTGTTTTGTTTTTGGTGCTCATGGCACATTTAAAATGAGATATTCTATATGTGGTTAGTTACAGATTTCCTGTGTATGTAATCCCATATTTAGTAGTTTTGGACTTTGGACAGAGTACTTAATATGTCTGGGCCTCTGTTATCTGAGTTGTTGTTAGTGTTAATAGAGGCAATATAAGTAAAATTCAGACAAGAAGTCTATATATTATAACATGAACAATTATTATTATTATCATCATTATCTTCTGGAGTACATGTGTAATGCTATATTCTAAAACAGATTTCACAGACTTCAGTATTTAGAGCAGTTAAAAATATATAATACAAATATATATATATATATATATAGTTTATATGAAATTTTCAGGGGAGAACTGATAGTATGAGAAGAGGAGAGGTATAAAGTTACAAATTAGAATCAGCAAGAATTGTCAAAGTTCACTGGTCTATGAACTCAGAAAGGACAGAAAGTAAAATTAAATAAATTAAAATGTAAGAGGTCAAGGAAGGAGTGATGCCTTGGAAATTATGTCAGAAATAAGTTTTAAAATAGCTATCTTTTTTCTTTTTAGGTGGTTACTTCCTACAGGCTCTGTTCTAAGCAATTTACATGTATTTTCTCATTACTCTTCTGTTTATGGTCAACAGATTTAAGACTGTTCTGAAGGATTGTAGCAGTAGGGTGATATGATGCAGTGGTGACAGATGGACCCTAGAATGTATAATGGTTCATAAACAATAAATATATTTCTCACTCAGGTGAATATCTTTAATAACTAAAATACTTTCTTCCACCCAGTAATTTGAGTCACCTTTTCCTTTCATGTTTTAATTCTCACTTATTTAGAAATTTGTTTACTTTTTGAGGTCAGAGAAATATAGTCATGAAAAGGGCTTAATTACTTTTCAAATAACTTGGCCAGGAAATGAACACTTAACTGCTAATAATATTCCATTGGCAAGTAGTAGTCAAATGGCAACACCTAGAGGCAAGGGCAACTAGAAAATACAATACATGGTTTCTCAGCCTTTCCCTAGTGGCAATTGTATATTATGTAAGATGACCCATATTTTGGTGATGACTAACTCTCTATATCTCAGAGATTCTGGAAAAATGGCAGCCTGAATAACTCCCTATAATCCTTTCCTGCAAATATTATTTTATCCTACACAAAATGTGGAGCTGTAGATCCCACTGGGAATGCTCTATTGAACACCTGCTAATATCTTTGTCTTTTAAGAAGCTGTTGGGGGGCCAAAAATTAGGATGAATTCACAGTAACCCTAAGCTTGGGTCTAAAGCCTATGGAATTTGGGGGGGTCCCTCATCAAGAAAATAAATATGAAGATTTATATTAATCTTGAACATCTATATTTAAGAGAAATGACAAATATCCTTTCTGACTGATTACTCAGGGAAGAATTGACAATGTCTGCAAAATTTTCTAAGGATGTATGTTACAATGGATGATAATCACGTAGGAATACTCTCAATTATCCAAAGTCTTCACATTCTATTATGAAAAATGAACCAAAGCTACATCTTCAGCCCCATATCTCCTCCTTTCTTAAACCATTCTAATGAAACTATCCCTTTAAAACATACTGATTATAAATTATAATTTAAAAAGTTTTATTTGAATTAAATTCAACTGTCTTCTAAAAGCCTTGGTCATATATTATTTAGAATATAAATCACTGGTTCTGGAGACAAAATGCCTGTTTCCGTATAGTTAGTAGCTTAGGTAAATATTTGACACTTTATTTATTCAAGTAATTAACCTCTTTACTCCTCTTTTTTTCACAGAACAATATCACCTGCACAATGTGAAGTTTCTAAGATAATAAAATTGGATAGATTATCTGCATAGCTTCTGCAAATCATTCAAAAATATTACACTAAATGAGTGCAGGATACTATCATACATACCACCAATTGTTATTAACACCCTTTTGAAAATCACCCTTAAAAAAATTCTATTTTAAAGATGACACATAGTGAAAATCCCCAGGGCCATGTCATATGCTTTTGTGTCATTTTGGTGGCTTTGTAATGTGCACAACTTGACTGAGCTGAACTACATTCTCTATACTTCCCTTTCTTTTATGTTTCTGCTTATGGTGGTCATGAAAAATTTTCTTGCATTGAAATTCAGAGGGTGGAAATGAAGCTTCAGCCATATAGTAACTCTTGCACATTGTCACTGTTCTAAGGATGCATCTCCTGGGCACATGGCAGAAACTGTGCATTTACTGCTGCACTTTCCACTGTATATTTTTCCAAATTATCTGTCCTCTGGCATGATGTATCTGTGCTTAACTCCAGGATGAATAGCTCCAGTTTTTGCAGAATACCTACATTACCAAGTTCAGAGGCAACCAAATCTGACATGCATTTCAGTGCATCTCTTGGCTCCAACCTGTACTTGTGTGTTACAACTTGTTCTTGCTTCCACTTTCCTGCCTAACTGCCGTTATGCTTTAGCATTAGACGTGAAGACAACATTCTCACATCTCACAGAAGCTACTTAACCACTATGTACCTACCTGAAGTCAAATTCTTGTAACAAATCATGTATGTGATAGTGTGTATGTGTGTGTGTGTGTGTTACCATCTATAAGAAAGGCCTCAGTGTTAATGAAAACTAAACACTATATCTGATATTTAACAAATATATTTTATAATTAATAAGATAATATTTTAATTAATATGAAACATTAATTAGCTTAGGCTATATGATATGTAGATCCATCTCTTTATAATGAAATTGTATTCAATAAATCTTGCTCTGGGGAAATCTTTCTTCACTGATTTACACATGGAGGATGGCAACAAACTTACATGGCAACCCCTTTTTACATGATTCCAGGAAGTGTGGATAAAGGCATTCAATGAGAAATTCAGTGCTGAACAATAATCAGAGTACAATACAACCAAGTGAATGTAAATGTCCTATCCTGAGCACACAAAGGAAGAGCAATTTCACATAAGCCATCTCCCAGGAAGGAATAAACAGTGTGGGGAAAAATTAGTAATGCCCCAGAATTCAAAGTCCAAGTAATTTCAGCAAAATCCAAGAGATGGCTAGGGATGCCAATTAGAAAGTCAGTCAATTTTACAGGTCTTATCTCTGATGTGTTGGGAAAAAAATGGCTAACAATTATTATTTGATATTAATATATTAATGACAAAAATATTTAAACATGTCTTTTACACACAGGAAATAACCCATCAGTACAATAATATTAGATTTTCTAAACCTCAAAGAAGAGAACATACATTAAAAACAAATGCAAAGCAACTGCTCACTTCAGCATGTGGAAAATAAAATATAATGAAAGTTTAATACTAATTAAGAACACAGTAGTAAGACAAAACATGAAGTTCAAAATCTAAGCAGGTTAATTAAATTTTTATAAGGAAAGCAAAATGCAATACCATTGAAATTGACAACAATAACCAAAATCCAGATACTCACCAAAAAGAAAATACAATGTTTATGAAAGTAGAAAGGATAATATGGGCAAAAGACATGTCAGATACAAAGCAGAAAGGAAATTGGGCCAATATTAATATTTGTTAAAGAAGACACTAAGATAAATAGCATTAAACAAAGTTATACTTTACATGATAAAGTAACAGTCATAAAGAAATAATGAATATGCACTTTCTAAGATATTCAGTAAGTATGCTGGCTAACTTAGAAAGTATTTTGTATCCCATAAATTTGGCAAACGTCTTCTCATTCTGCCACAAATTATCGTTGAGATGTTCCTCCAGTGAAAAGCCTAATTATTCACAACATTCAGAAACAACAAAGAAACGATGGACTGATATATGGAGAGGAAGAAAAGGGACACATTGTAGAGAGACAGGGAATGAAAAAAGTACAAGATAAAAGTAAGACAAAAGGAAAGCATATTAAAAAATATTTGCAAGGTTTTATTCTAGTCTACTTGTGATACTTCAAAGTAAACTTTGTTTACAGAATGCAGTGTCATTCATTTTTTTTTTGTACCAAATCTCTATTTACATGTACGTGAGAACAGATCATTTATTAATTAGGAATACTATAGAGTTTGTCTGATTAAGATACAGTCTCATTAATAGTGACAAGAACCATGTCAATATTATGAGGAAAAACACTAGTGACTCACAATTAAAGTTGGGTTTTCATTTGAATCCATCATGTATGCACTTTTATGTGTCTATGTTGCATTATATTTTACTGAAATATGTTGTTAGGTACATATTTTAGTTTTTAAAACTTCAATTTTATTTTTGTATCTAAATCCATATTAGAGCATTTGGTTAAACTATATAAGATTTAAACTTTATGTATGATACATTTCCTCATACTGGAAATTGACCATTTTGCAATCTAGAGATGGTGATTAAGGTTCAAGAACTCTCCTGTATATAATTCATTTTTACAATGACAGTAATAAGGCATAATATTATGAGTGGGCTTAGTCTACCTATTTTTCCTCAAACTGTTTAAAATAATTGGTTTCATGTATTTTATTAGTGTGTGTATTCTTTAATGAAAATGTGTTTGGGATACCACAATCATTCAGGGGCTTGATAAGAACAAATGGAACATAAATTGAATAATATGGGGAAGAAGCCATAAGTAGCAACTTATGTAGTAGAAAAGAGGACTATAATAACTAGGGATATTTCTTCTTTCCTTTTATGAACATATTTATATATACTAGTGAGTTTCCCTATTTTCTCTTTCTGGATATGGAAACCTTAAAGATATTGCAGGCTTGGTTCCAGACCATACAATAAAGAAAATATCACAATAAAGCAAGTCACATCAATTTTTGGTTTCTTAGTGCATATAAAATTTATGTTTTTGCTATACTATAGTCTATTAAGTGTGCAATATTATGTCTAAAAACACAATGTGCATACCTTAATTTTGAACACTTTACCATCATCCAAGCTGTTAGCAAGTCATACTCTTTTTGCTGGTTGAGGGTTTTGCCACAATGTTGATGGCTGCTGACTGAAGGTTGGGGTGGCTGTGGCAGTTTCTTAAAGCAAGACAACAATGAACTTTGCTGCATTGATTGACTCTTCCTTTCATGAAAGATTTCTCTGTAGTATGCATTGCTGTTTTAAAGCATTTTATCCACAGTAGCATTTCTTTCAAAATTGGAATCAAGCATTTGATACCCTGTCTCTGCTTGATCAACTAAGTTTATATAATATTCTAAATCTTTTTTGTCATTTCAGCAACATTCATGGTATCTTCACTGGAAGTAGATTACATCTCAAGACACCAATTTCTCTGATGTTCATAAGAAACAACTCATCTGTTCACTTTTTGTCAGGAGATTGCAGGAATTCAGTCACATCTTCAGGCTGCACATCTAATTCTAATTCTCTTGTTATTCTACCAAATCTTCAGTCACTTCCTCCACTGAAGTCTTGGACCCCTCAAATTCATCCATAAGGATTGGAATCAGTTTCTTCCAAACTGCTGTTAATGTTGATTTTTTACATCCTCCCATGAATCACTAATGTTCTTAATGACATCTGGAAATATAAAACTTTTCCAGAGGTTTTTGATTTACTTTATCCAGATCCATCAGAATAATCACTATGGTAACCCTAGCCTTATAGAATGTCTTTATTAAATAACAAGACTCAAAAGATGAAATTATTCTTTGAACCATGTGCTGCAGAATGGATGTTGTGTTAGCAATCATGGAAACAACATCAATTTCACTATACATCTCTGCTAGAACTAATGGGTGATGAGGTGAACGTCAATGAGCAATAATATTTTGAAAGGAATTGTTTTTGTTTTTGTTTTTGTTTTTCCTGAGCAACAGGTCACAGCAATGGGTTTACAACATTCACTAAACCATGTTGTAAGCAGAATTGCCATCTTGGCTTTGTTGTTCTATTTATAGAACACAAGCAGAGTAGATTTAGCACAGTTCTTAAGGGCCCTGGGATTTTAGGTAAATAAACATTGATTTCAACCTAAATTCACCAGTTGCATTAGCCCCTAACAAGAGAATCATCCTGTCCTCTGAAGATTTGAAGCCAGGCATTGACTTCTCTCTAGTTATGAAAGCCCTAGATGGGATATTCTTGCAAAAGAAGGCTGTTTCATCTACATGGAAATTCAGTTGTTTAGTATAGTTGCCTTCATCATTTACTTTAGCAAGATCTTCTGGATAACTTCCTGCAGCTTCTACCTCAGCACTTGTTACTTCACCTTTAATTTTTATGTTATGGAAATGTTTTCTTTCCTTAAACCACATGAACCAACCTGAGCTAGATTCAAACTTTTCTTCTGCAGCTTCCTTCTCTCTGTCAGTCTTCTGAAAATTGAAGAGAGTTAAGACCTTGCTCTGGATTAGGTTTTGGCTTAAAGGAACATTGTGGCTGGGTTCATCTTCTATCCAGACCACTGACACATTCTCCATATCAACAGTAAGGCTGTTTCACTTTCTTATCATTTGTATGTTCACTGAAGTAATAAAATAATTTCCTTCAAGAAGTTTTTCTTTGCATTCACAAGTTGGCTAACTGTTTGGCTGAAGAAGATTAGCTTTTGACTTATCTCAGTTTTCAATATGCCTTCCTTAATAAGCTTAATCATTTTGTTACAACCGTTTATGGGCTGTACTCCCCAAAACAAGTCTCCTATCTGGAATCACTCACATCAATAGAATGAAACCAGATTCAGTAAAGCAAATCAGCACTTTATTCTTTGGCCAAAGAATGGAGAAGAGTGGAAGAGTGCTTATGTCCAAAAGTTTCTTTCTCCTCCAAGGGAGGTAAGTGGGATTTTTTTATACTGGCTTAGGGGTTATGTGGTTGGGACAAGTGGACAAGGAGACCTTCAAAGAATTCAAGGCATTTTTCAAAGAATTGATTTTGACCATGCGCAGTCTTTCATCATGCTAGAACATGCTTCTACATACATTGCATTTTCAGAAAATGTCATCTAAACCCCAATCAAAGGTGGAGAATTTACTATTATAATGAACAAAGATAAAGTAGGGTCAGAATTGGGGGCTTAGTGTGCATGCTTCCTGAAGGGGGCTTTCCTGGCTGTTGCAAAGCAGGAATTTGAGTTTAGCATCAGGATGAGTTCTTGCTTTTTCATTTGCTGGGGACTTTGTGGTTCATCACAGGCAAGGGGGTGATGACTGCAAGAGGTGGAGTTTTTAACAGCTAAGCTTCTTTGTAGGTGTTTGCAGTTATATTTTTACTGTACAAGTCAAGCAAAGACAGGAGTTAGAATTTTTATGGCAACCTTCTGTGTCAGACTTCATACTGGTGACAATTTCAAGTTTTTTATTTAAAGTGAGATATGTGATAATCTTCCTTGCACTTGAACACTTGTAGGGTTATTAATTGGCCTAATTTTAATATTGTTGTGTCTCAGGGAGTAGGGAGATGGAAATGGCCAGTCAAAGGAACAGTCAGAACAGGAACATTTATTAATTAAGTTTGCTCTCTTATATGGGTATGGCTGGTGGCTCCATAAAACAATTACAGTAGTAACATCAAAGATCATAAATCATAGAATATATCATGATATATAGTATTTAATGTAAAAGTCTGAAATATTGTGAGAATTACCAAAATGTGACAAGAGACATGAAGTGAGAATAGGCTATTGGAAAAATGGCACCAATAGTCTTACTTGAAGCAAGTTGCCACAAATCTTCAATTTGTGAAAAACACAATATCTGTGAAGTGCAGTAAAGCAAAGCATGAAAAACAAGGTATGCCTGTAATTCAGTATTTGTAGTATGGTAAACAAAACTATGATGGGAACTGAGCTAGAAAAAACATTATCACCCAGGAATGGTTGTTACTCATGGGATTCTCTCTTCTTTTTTAGGGGAGAGCATAAGTATGTTTTCTATTGTACAAGGATAGTTGCACTGTGTTCAATGGAAACATGGTTTACACTGTTGTTACTCAGGGGTTTAAGTGTAGGTTAAACGATGTGTAGGGATTCTGAGTTGACCAGAGTTGCATAGCATTGCCACCAAAACTCTGCATCACAGAGCAAAAGCATGAAATTTTCTCAGATTCCCTTTCTCCATGTAATTTGCAATAGAAGTTACTGAGAAGTTCACAATAGTACTGGAAGAGAAGTCATTTTGTTTGGAGAAAGTTGCAAGAAAATCTTGAATAGAATTTTTTAAATCAACTACATTGGTACAACAGAGAACTAAAGTTGGCAACAAACCACACTTCAGTTGCTGAAACTCACTGAAACTTCCAAGAGAGCTGCTGAAAAATCTCTGTGGTGGAAGCTTCTAATAAGATTGCTGAGATTTACTGTGGCTTCCAGGTGAGTGTCCATGAATCACCAATTTCTGATGTCATTTTTTTGTGATTTTAAAGATAAAATAGATATTATACATCTTGAATGGTTACAAAATATAGAAAATTGTGATCCTGACATATCAACAGCTGTGTTAGCCTTAATTCCTTAATATTTTTATTTCTGTCCTTCTGTCCATATAAAATACCACAAGTTTAAGAAAAATTTGCTCTAGAAAAGAAAATAGAACAAAGAAAAACAAAGAAATAGAGAAAACAAAACAAATAATGAAAATATAAAATAAAAATAAAAACTCTGCACAAACAAAATAACAAAGCAGGAGCAACCAGGATTAGCAAAATTGCTTAGCTGGCTGGAAATTACTTTCTGTACCTTCAAAATCATGATAAGTCTCTGATTATTAGTCCAATATCAGTTTCACTGATTATGAATCCATGGAATATTCACCACAGTATTCTTTCTCAAAATGTGATACTAGAGAAATTTTAACAAGAGAAAGACTGAGTCAGATATGCCCACAAAAAAAAGTATCAGTTACTTTGAAAATCATGTATTTTTTAAGCCATGTGTATATTTATGATTTTTCCCATTTTAATATATTTACATAGAGAGGCTGTAATTTGAGACATGTAGGGTCTTGAGTTTTTTGTGGAACTCTGCATTCCCAACATTCACCTTGATGTGCTAGGTCTTCTAGTATATTTGGAGGGAGGTGACCATAGATTTTATTGGCATAGTAGTAAATAGATTTTATTTTCAGATATATGGACATTTTCTGAGAAATAAAATTTTCTTAACCATGTGGTGATGATACTCATATCAAACTCAAGTGTACTTTGTAGTCATCAAAAGTGCATTTATTTTGTGGCATGTTTTATTGTAATAATTTTATTGTTTCTGCTAAGAATGAGATTTTAATTACAGAGTTCCCTCTTCCTGTCTATCTCAATATTAATCTTTTTTACTCTTTTCCTAATTATGGCTAGATATTGGCTAATACAAATCTGCATAGGATTGTTTTGAAAATAAAATGAAAGCAAATGATCATATAAGCATCATATCTACACTCCATTTTATAATGGAGTTTGAATTGTTTTAACTATTGAGTTCAATAATCACTATTTTTGACCTTTTTAAACTTCAATTTATTCATTTTTATCTTAGGAGAATTATCTGTAAAAATAATCTTTAGTGCTTTCTGACTTACAAAATCTTGGTCCAAATGAAATCAGAAGCCATTGAAAGTTTTTAAGCAGAGAAGGGACAAAAATCTAACTTATGAATTCTGAATCATTGAAACTGGAACTCATAAAATTCATATATAACTTGATTTATCTATTCTTCAATGAACCAAAATTTCTCTTTCAGCTTGAGTGACACCTCTTTTAATTTTTTAACTTCCCTGAATTCCTTTAAGGGACCAAATTTATTCATTTTAAATTTCTTCTCAAAGCTATGATTAAATTGATTTCTTTCTAATTAGAGAACATTTTTGCTAATACTTAGGAATTAAATGCATTGTAATTTTCAAGGAGGTTCTAAAGGATAAAATACTATGCTTTTTTAGTATCCCCTGCAAATTGAGGTACAGATTCTTGAATTCTGAGTTTATGGATTCATCAACACATTATATGTCAGATAAACATTGTTCTAGGATGATTAAAGACAATATAGCCAAGTGTTCTTTGAAAATATGTTTGAAAACTAAAGCAATGTTTCCTTGAACAAGTTATGCTAAAGAGTTTTTTTTTTATTATTTTTTTAAAGTCTTGAAAACATAGAAATGATTTACTTTGGAAGATTATGAAATGATTGTATTTGTGTATAAATCTATATTTGATGATTTTTATGTTATTATCAGCATCAAGTGATCAGAAGTACATCTGAATAAATGTCCTTACTTTCCAATGATTTATTCAAGATATGTAAAATTTGCACTCATTTCAAGATAGTATTTAAACACATGTATTTATTTTTACTCCAATTTCCTCATTAACATTATATCTTACATTTTATATGTCTCAGTGCGTATAATAAGGAACATCTGTAGCAGAACTGAAATTTAGGGTAGGAGTCCACTCAGCAGCCATGTATTTTGAGAATATTTGGTAACTTATACTATAGGTCAGATTAGCCTGAGAAAGAAGCCACCCAACTCTGGTTTACTGGAGAATTGGTTTTCAACAAAGTTCCAGCAAATCTTTAAAAATAAAGTAGATATTAGGCTTCTTGAATGTTTGCAAAATATAGAAAGTCAGAAGCCCCCAAACTCACTGCGTTGAGGAATCAGAAATAGTAATTGAATGTCATAACAAATAAACACTGAGGATTATTCACATTTTTCTGTACAAATGCAAAATTGCCAACTGTGCCAGTTTGGATATATTATGTCCCCCAAGAAAAAAGCCATGATCTTTTAATCCAATCTCATGGGATATTGTGATTAGTTGTTTCCATGGAGATGCTACCCACCCAACTGTGAGTGACTTCTTTGATTAGGGTGTGACTTCTTGATAGAATGTTATCATGGAAGTTTGGCCCCACCAATTTAGCTTGGCTCTTGATTAGTTTACCTGAGCACTATGAGAGCTCAGACAGGAGCTCAGAGTGCCTCTGCAGCCTAGACAGACATTTTTAAGACAGCCTTTGAAAGCTGATGCTTTGGAGAATGCCATTTTGAAACACAAGCTGTGAGCAAGCAGACACCAGCCACATGCCTTCCCAGCTAACATGTTTTCCGGATGCCAATGGCCTTTCTCCACTGAAGGTACCCTATTGTTGATGCCTTACCTTGGACACTTTATGGCCTTAAGACTGTAACTTTGTAACCAAATAAACCCCCTTTTATAAGTCAATCCATTTCTGGTACTTTGCATAATGGCAGCAGTAGCAAACCAGAACACCAACTAAAATATTAGGAAATTAATCAAGCAGGGTATGCAAATAATAATGTATCAATAAAAGTATGTATTCCTCTAGGAGTAATAAAATAGCTTAATTTTAGACACTATAATATCATAATGAATTACACTAATAGATGAAAAGAGGAAAACCATATTACTATTCAGTAGGTCTCGTTTGGATTTTAAGCTCAAATTAGCATGTTTGTTAAAAAGATATTTAAAATGAGTAATGGAAGGAACTTGCCTGAATGAACTAAGGAATAGCTCCATAAGTTAATGTCAGAATCATGGTTAAATGTGGACTTGGAAAAAAAAAAAGTTTTCCCTTTTATGTACAAAATAAGGAAACAATTTTGGGAATTCTAGTCATTACACAAATATGAAAAGTAATTAAGAAAAATAAATATATTGTTGAGTCAATGAAAGAAGATGCAGAAGAGTTTATAGAGACTTATCTCAGAAATCATCTTTGATTACATTTGATGAATTATACTTACCTAAGTATTAAATTTCATCCTAGGCACCTGTAATGTATAATGAGAGCTTTGGTGAGCTGCTTCTCTCTTTCTTAGCCTTGCATTTGATGATTTTCTACCCATTTTTCTAGACTGTTTTCTGACTGCTCTAAGGTGTAAAGGAAAAAAAAACTAGAGAAAAGAAGCAGAAATGTTCAACTTGACTAAAACTGATGAGCTGAATTCACTGGCATGACCATAGCAGGTTTTAAAATTCGACACTTTCTGCTATGAAGTATAGTCCTCCTTCAACCCCCTATTGCTAACACCCCTTAACTAAAGTATTCTTTGATAAGAAGATCTTTGACAAGAACTAAGACTCCCAATAAATAGCTTTCTCATATGTGTATACTGTATCTTAAATAATTGAACATAAAACAACCATCCAACTTTTAAAAAACCTTGGGAGTGCAGCCTGATTCAATGTACCCACAAATGTTTCCATCTCTCCATATTCTAGACATTTTTTTTATTGGTAATGAGTTAAAAAATCAACATATAAAACCCAGAAAATGAACAATCCTGAAATGATGCTTCCCTCCTAAACCCTAAGTGAATGTTAATTTGAAGAACATAGAATGTTTCTAAAAATGCTGAGCTTATCTATTAATTTGAACTGCTAGAAGCACAAAGAGATATTAATTCATCACGAAGTTCTCTAGAACAATAGATAACTACTGTTTTTCTACATGATGATGCACGATATATGTTTGCTCAAGAATTATACAATAGTTTACAGTAGTTGAGCTTTTTTGCATACAGTTTGTAAGGTGCAAAGTCACCTTTTTATTTCTGTCTTTGTTAAAAAGTGTTTATATTAGAAATGCTTCTACATTAGCAGACACAGTTTTCAAACACTGGAAAAAAGCATTTCCTCAATTTTTGTGCTATTCACAATTTAGCAGTCACAGAGCTGGCACAACTTTTAAATTTAATCCATATTATTAACATTTCCTTGAGTCACTTTCTGAAGTCAAGACCAGGGCTATGCAAACTACAGTCTGAAGGCCAAATGCACTTGCTGCCTGTTTTTGTAAATAAGATTTCACCGGAACATAGTCATAGCCATTTATTTACTTATTGTCTAAGCTTTTGTGTTAAAACAGCAGAGTTGAATAGTTGCCTAAAATACTATTTGACCTTTTACAAAAATAGTTTACCATTCCTTTGTGTAGACAACTAGCAAAATAATAAAGCACTGAATGATGATTTTTCTCAGATTCCATTGCATAGGACTCTCATCATGAGTGATTTCAAGCTAATAATAAGACCACTTATAATGAAGAAACACACACATCATTATATAGCATTTCTACTGTATAGATGCAATAGATATAAGTAACTTCAAGGGCATATCTCAAAGTAAAATTTAATAAAATAAGAAGTGATAAGTTTTGAATACTTGTTATCTTGTTTTTAATATAGTTTACTTAACACAATTTATTTAATTTTAACTTCATACAATTCCATTTTTAAAAGCATATGTATTTGACAACCAGCAAAATAATTCCTGAATATTTAGCAGTAGGTTCTTGTGAACCTATGCAAGCTGGCTCCAGGACACTACTGTATTCATTCATTTAACAATCCATCTATCCTTCCATTCATTCATATATCTCTCTGTCCAAAATTCAGATTGGATTAGGGTGAAAAGCAGAGTCCTTCCATTTTATTTTCTGATGACAGAGTCAGAGAAAGTCTTCATATATCACTGTTCATAGAGAGGTATTGCACTTATCATATTGAAGCTTAGAAATTATAATGGGAGTTCACATTCTAAAGCAAATTTTAATATTCTGTAATATATTAAAAAACCTCCTCCAAACAAAAATAAAAACAAAAAAATTGCAAAAGCATATATTCTTCTAGAGAAGGAAACAAAATTGCCTATTTTAAGAGATAAACTCAAAGACGAAAATAAGGCTTTTATACAATTTTTAAAGGATGATATACAGGTAAATGTTTGTAACTTAACATAAAAGATTAATTGGTTGAAATTCTAGAAATAGGTCTTCTTTTATATTGCTTTAGATGATCCTTCAAAAATAACCATCAGGATACAATTCTTTCCTAAGAAAATTGAGGGCACTGCTAACAAAGGAAAAAAAAAAGAATTCATTTCTTCATCTACCTCAACATATGAGGTTCTATATTCTCACTGCTAGTTACATGAAGATATTTTTAAGTCAGTATGAATGATTAAATCTTCTAGTCAATAAATATTTCTTCCAGTATAAACACCAACTCCCTCCATCAGTTTTTATGTTAAGTCAGTTTCAGACTGTTAAACAGCAATAAATGAAAGTTTGCATATATATACTTCAGTGAAATGGGCCCACTTGCTTATGTGCTATGTATCACTGTAGTGTGTTTTCTTTGATAGAGGGATGTAACTTTACAGCAACAAGGTCTACATGATGAATGGAACAACTATTAGAGAAAAGAGAGGCATTAGAAAAAGAATACTTTAATGAAAAGACATGGAATACCAGTGGTTTACTACCACAGAAAATATTTTGGGAAATTTAGAAATTGTTGTGTTCTGTATTGTGTACATAAAAGAAGTGAACTTATTTACTTCATGCTCAGAACATGATTGTATTTTACATAAAATCAAGCTTCTTATTTCAGCAAATAAAATTTGATCATGACTTAGATCAAGTGCTACACATGAACATACACATTTACCCTTGATACACTGACAGTATTTATTCTCTGTATCATTCTTCAGTGTATTTATATGCATTGTTCCTAACTTACCAACTCTCAGTCATAACCCAGAGACTTTAAAATTCTATTTATCCTTGGAGAATTCCCTTATCTTCCCCAGAATAAAATCTGTTACCAGTTATGTGCTACTAGAGATCTTCCTGCATAGTGCTAGTGATTTTTTAACACACTTGGTGTCATACTGATTTTATTGAATCTGGATCCTACATTCCTTTTTGACAGGGTTAGTTTATTTTCTGCAAATCTAAATGATAGTATATAGGTTTCCTACAAATATTTATTGAATTAATGAATATATTTCTTCTATGACTATGATTCAAATAGAAAGAACACAGACTGCTTTTCTAACTATTCCTTATCATCAAGAAGATATTCTTCAGATATCCACTTTTGCCCAGCAACCAGTGATATATCTAATATTCCAATTTATGACATATTCTGAAGTACTTTCTCATTGTTCTCTTAGCCATGCTACTCAAATAACAATCTAATTTTTGATCCAAAGTTCTAAAAGAGATTTCTTGTTATTTTTTACTCTATTTTCAACTCATTTTATTCCAAGTTTCAACTCCATTGTCGTAAATCACTTAAGAAACAAATTAATGCAAACCATATTTAGCTACAAAAAAAGTTTCATTTATTTTGTTTCTGCTATGTTAAGATAGCTTTGATCTTCATATTCACAATAAAATTTGTATACAAATTGATTTTTGGTATTTGAGAATATGTGGTGATAATTATTAGGCAACAAAAGATCAAATTATTGCCTAGACTCAGCAGGTGGACTTGCTGCCTTCCCCACCAGTGGGACATGATTCTGAGGGGTGTAAATCTCTCTGGCAATATGAGACATGACTCCTAGGGATGATCCTGGACCCAGCATCATGAGATTCAGAATGACTTCTGACCCAAAAAGGGAATGAGAAATGAAACAAAATAAAGTTTCAGTGACAGAGATTTTAAAATGGAGTCAAGAGGTTATCCTGGAAGTTATTCTTATGCATTTTATAGATATTCCTTTTAGTTTTAGTGTATTAGACTAGCTAGAAGGAAATACCTGAATGTGGAGACACAGAAGGACCCCTGGCTTAACAAATTATAGAGCAGGGCCTTCCCAAGCTCCAGATGTCTGAAAGAGGACACTGGGCTAGGAAAAGGCCAAAAGCTTTGCATGTCTGAAGGCAGACTGCAATTTAAATAAGGGAATAGTCTCTGAGCTCCTGCTGGGCTCCTTCCGTGCTCCTGTCTCCCGCACCTGCTGTTTCCCATCTAGCCCCCCAAAAATTGTCCCTTGAGACTAAAGATATGTAAATACACCTTATGGCTTTAGAAAAAAATGTACCCTCCCTGAAATACCTGAAAACAGTCACATAGGAAACTACCTTGTATACTACAAATACCTATAGAAATGAGTAAAATAAAACTTTCTTTTGCATGAACACTGAGGACAGAGTCGGCTCCCTTCTTTCACAATTGGTGCCCCTTGTGAGGCTCACCAATCCTGACAATGATGTTTGGAAGCTGTGCAGTAAGTACAAGTGAGTTGCCTCACAGTGGGTCAGAAGTTTCAGCCACTCAATGATATGGGTCAGTCTCTCAGTGTTCCCCAGCGCCGGTATGTGTTAGTTTTACAACAGCTGCTGCAGACTAGTGGAGCTTCTGTTTCAGAAGATAATTTGTATTCTTTGCTGCATGAGGTGGTTCAGCATAACCCCTGGTTTCCTGAGGAAGGCATGTTAGACTTAGATGTGTGGGAGCATGTTAGACGAAATTTAAAGCGCCACTTTAAGCAAGGACAAAATTTTCCTCTGAAGCATTTACTACATGGGCTCTTATTCGCACTGCCCTGGCCCCTCTTCATATTGCTGAGACTGAGAGTTCTGAAACTGAGTTCTCTAAAAAAGAAACTGCCACTTTCCCCGATGATTCCCTCCTGCCACCCAAACCCTCTGCGCCCATACTGCCAGCTGATAAAGGCGGTGGGGAAACTACCATAGCCTCGCTCCTTCCCCTTTCTCCTTTACCTCCACCTTCATGGCCTCTGGACCCGGTGCCACCGCCGCCACTGTCACCCACTTCCACAGGTGCTGTATCTGTTTTACGAAACTGTGTGAAGTGGCATTAGCTGGTGACCTTGTATGCCCCGTTATGCTTAACCAGCAAAGCCAAAGAATGTTTGAGCCATTATCCTATCAAACTTATAAAGAACTCAGAAAAAGTGTCCAAGAAAATGGTGCCACAAGCCCATTTACTAAAAGGATATTGCAAGCCTTGTCTGAAGGCTATGCCTTAAGCCCTTGGGATTGGAATTCCTTAGCTCATACCATTCTAGAGTCTAGTGTTTATTTGCTGTGGCATACAGAGTTTCATGAATGTTGCATGGAACAGGCAGGTTGTAATCGCTTAGCAAGAATAAATATTACCACAGACCAGCTCCAAGGGCATGGCCAATATGAAGATATTAACCAACAGTTAAATTGGCCAAATAATGCTTATCAACAGGTGGCACTTTGTGCCATGTGAGCTTGGGAGTGATTGCCAGATTCAGGGACAGATGCACAAGGCTCTTTCATTAATATTCACCAAGGCCCACAAGAGCCTTTTGTAGATTTTGTTGACAGGCTAACAAAGGCCATAGGATGGCACGTTAGCCATTGCAGTGCGAATAATATCATTCTTTTACAAGTAGCCTTTGAAAATGCTAATGCAGACTGCCAACAAGCCATACGTCCTATCCGTGCTAAGGCACAGACTATCAGTGAACTTATCAAAGCATGCCAATTGGTGGGCACTGAAACTCACAAAGCAGAGTTTTTGCTGCTGCTATGCATGCCCCCCCTAAAACCATGTCCAATGTGTGTTTTCAGTGCGGCCAGCCAGGACATTTCCAAAAACAATGTCCTCAGAAAAAACATGCCACTGACAGGGTCCCAAAATAGAGGGTCCTCTAATAATGTCTCTAAACCCCCTAAGCCCTGTCCCCACTGTAAAAAGGGGTTTCATTGGGCTAATCAATGTAACTCTAAATGGGATAGTGACAGAGCCCTGTTAGACTCGGGAAACTCCCCAGGGGGCCAGCTCCAGGGCCCCTTCAACACTGGAGCTTCAATGACAAACCGCCACAAACAGAGACAAACAGTCTGTCAAGTTACCAACCCGAACAACCCGGAGTTGACACCCTTGCAACTGCCACCTCTGGCAGCACAGGATTGGACCTACCCTGTCTCCATGAATTACTCATAAAGGAGTCAGATGGCATTAGAAAAGTTTGTACCGGTGTTTCTGGGCCACTCCCTCATGGTTTAGTTGGATTGGTCTTAGGAAAATCAAGTCTAACTTCTAAAGGTCTTTTTGTTCATACGGGTGTTATTGATGCCAATTATTGTGGTGAAATTCAAGTTCTCCTTTCTTGCATGGGTATCCATCTTTTACCTCTTAATCTGCTATTGCACAATTGCTCTTATTTCCTTTTTGGGTCCCACAGGCTAAAAATGCCACACACAATGCTAAAGGGTTTGGTAGCACCGGACCTAAACTGTGTTGGGTTGAGAAAATTCAGTGCAGCCATCCTATGTTAACCATTTACATACAGGGATGAGACTTTCAGGGTTTGGTCAAAACTGGCACTGATATTTCAATTATTAGCTTATAATCCTGGCCACCTACCTGGTCAAAAGTCTTACAAAATACCCTGGTTATGGGATTTGGTGAAATAAATTCCCTTACCCAAAGTGCAGTTCCCCTTGAATGTCACAATGCAGAAGGCCATTCTGCTGCAATTCAGCCTCTAATCTTACCAAGCCCCATTAATTTGTGGGGACATGACTTATTATCTCAATGGAATATGACAATTCAGACAAATTTATCCTGAGGGCCACTGTTCCAAAAATTATCATTGAACCTTTGCCTTTAAGTTGGCTCCAAGACAAACCCATATGGCTGGAGCAGTGGCCCCTTACCTCAGAGAAATTATATCAAGCTCATCAATTAGTTCATGATCAATTAAATCTTGGGCACATTGAGCCATCTACCAGACCATGGAATTCTCCTATTTTTGTCGTAAAAAAGAAATCTGGGAAGTGGCACCTCTTGCATGATTTGTGAATGATTAATGCTTGTCTTGAACCCATGGGGCCCCTTCAACCGGGAGTCCCTTCGCCCACTTCCATTCTGCAGCAGTGGCCAATAATTGTAATAGATTTAAAAGACTGTTTCTATTTTATTCCCTTACATCCTAAAGGCAGAAAGCGTTTTGCATTTACCTTACCTGCCATTAACAACGAGGCCCCTGCCCAGCAGTTTCATTGGAAAGTTTTGCCACAGGGCATGCTAAATAGCCCTACAATGTGTCAGTCTTACCTTAGTCAAGCTTTATGTCCAGCTCATGACAAATTTCTGGAATGTAAACTCATCCACTATATGGATGACATTTTGCTCAGTGCGCCAACTGATAATCTCTTGGCTCATTTATTATCATTTACAGAAGACCTTCTCACAGCAGTGGGCTTGTTTATTGCCCCTGAGAAAATTCAACAAACAGAACCTTGGAAGTATCTTGGCCACTTAGTGTCCCACGCTAACCTAGTGCCCCAGCATATCTGCTTTAAAATCTCTGATCAGCCTACTCTCAATGAATTGCAAAAACTCTTGGGTAATATTGACTGGCTCCGCCCTCGCTTGTTATCCCAACTTATCAATTACAGCATCTCTTCTCTTTGTTAAAGGGAGATTCCAACCTCCACAGCCTCCACACCTTTACTGCTGACTGCCGACTGCCGATGAGAACTGCTTCTTGTTGAAAAAGCCATTCAGTGTTGCTCTCTTAACCGCATTAATCCACAACTTCCTGTAACATATTTTATTTTACAGACAGATCACTCTCCCACCGGATTAATTGGACAATTTTCACCTGCACTCTGCATACTCGAATGGCTTTTCCTTGGGCACTCCCCAGCAAAATCTCTTTCCCCGTATATTGACTTACTTATTCAGCTTATCATCAAAGGTTGCAGATGTGTTATTCATCTTACCGGTAATGAACTTAATTGTATTTATTTGCCTATTACCAAAGATCATTTTACTCATGTGCTTTCTTTTTCCACCTCTTTACAAGCAGCTATTTATGATTATCCTGGACAGTTTAATTTTCAGCTTCCTGCAGATCCTTTATTAACCTTTTTCTGCCTTATGCCTTTTGTCTTTCCTCGCATTACTTCTACCTGTCCCATTCCTCATGCTATCACAGTTTTCACCGATGGATCAGGAAAAACCAGCAAAGCAGCCATCTGGACCTCCACTCTTTCTCGCATAGAACATAACTATCCTACTACCCAACAAGCTGAACTTGGTACTCTCATTTTAGCATTTCAAACTTTTCCAAATGACCCAATCAACATTGTTTCTGATTCTGTCTATGCAGTTTATTCTGTACAACACATAGAAACTGCTCGTTAGCTCTAGCTGCTCAGCTCCTACTCTTCTTGTATTCCTTCAATTACAAATGCTAATCCGAGCCCACCATCACCCCTTCTTTATCGTGCATATTCACTCTCACACTTTTCTACCAGGATCTTTAACATATGGTAATGAACAAGATGATCTCCTTGTATCATCACTCCTGCACCCCACTGTTGAATCTCACCAATTCTTTCATCAGAACTGGCACAATTTACAAAAACAGTTTGATCTAACAGCTCAACAAGCCAAAGATATCCGTAGTTGCCCTTCCTGCCAACTACATAGTTTAGCACAACCTATGATGCTAATCCCCGCGGCCTTCAGCCCAATGCCATTTGGCAGACAAATGTCACCTGCTTCACCCCATTTGGTTGTCTCCATTTTCTTCATGTTGTTATTGACACATACTCTTGATTTCTCTTTGCACTCCCTCTCTCAGGTGAAACTACAACTCATGTTTGTCACTTTCTATTACAGGCTTTTGCTGTCCTTGGATGCCCACATCAACTTAAAACCGACAATGGCCCTGCCTACACTTCCTCTTGCTTTCATACTTTTTGTTCCCAATGGTCTATACGACATATAACTGTCATTCCCTTTAATCCTACAGGACAAGCTGTCATTGAATGTGCTCATTGCACTCTAAAAACATGTCTTTTAAAGCAAAAAGGGGGGAATATGGATCCCTCCGCAAGAACAGCTAAAGCCCTATTTGTTCTTAATTTTTAAAATCTCTCAGATGATGGACTGACAGCAGCACAGTGCCATTTCCACATGCTGTGTGAAACAAAAAATACAGAAATGGTGAAACCTCCTGTGCTCTGGAAAAATAGACAAATTGGACACTGGGAAGGACCAGTGCCCTTATTAACCTGGGGGTGGGGATATGCTTGTGTCTCCACCTCAGCAGGTCCCCAGTGGATTCCAGCAAGACACATCAAACCATGGCATGGCATGGACAAAGCCAAATCCGATTCCTGAACTCCACAACCTGAAGATGGAAGAGACAGCTCCGCCAACAATGAAACTGCTGAAAACCCAGCAAGCCCCGTTGATGATGTGGGGAGCCCTGAAGTAAACTACTCAAAAGGCTGAAGTAGTACTTCAAAAAACCAGCACTCCTGTAACTCCAGAAACATTGTTCCTGGCAATGGTGTCTACTATCCATTGCCAGAGCATGCTAACATTTATCTTTACAATCTTATTACTCTCTCCACTTCAATATGTTTCAGCCTACCTGTATTGGGCACACATTTTAGATCCTCCTTTATTACTCCCCATTACATGGATGGATTCCCCCTTCCTTGTTTCTAACAAGGTAACCACTTGGCTGGGTGGAATAAATGTACCACCTAGCAGCCCTTTAATGGCAGCCACTGGATTTTAGCAAATAATAACATACTATTTGCCTCCTCTGTGCTGCCCCTCTGTGTATCTCATTATGTAAAATACTGCATCAAACCCTGCAATCACCCTTGGCTACATAATATCTCTCATGGACTCACCTTTATAGCAGTAGGGAGCATTGACTATGGACATGCAAACTCTTGAAGTAAGACTTCTGTGCCAGCCCCTAACCCTCTTTGCCCAACCGGACATGATAAAGATATACCTACAGTCCAGTAATCATATGCAGTTGGCTCATTGGAATGATAATCATACATGCCTTGAAGTCAAATCCTCTGAACCTATTGTTTGGACCAATGACTCAGCAAGCTTTCCTGCTTCCTAGCTTAACTCCTGGCCACCTCAGAGTACACTCTGGCAGCTTGGGCATGTTTTCCATAGACTAACTATTTGGTGTGATATGTATAACTCCACAAAATCATTTGCAATAGCTAGACCCAAGCTCCTGGGGTCACATGTTTTCTCTACTCTCTCTAACTAAATGACTCTTGCCTATTGCTGTGTTTTGTGTTTTGCTTTTAGAACTCCAGTGCAGATGGATCAGCCTAAGAAGACATGGCTCCCATTCCCAGAACCCCCATGATATCCCTATGAATAAGTTTTATGTCACTACACCAAATGTAATCATCATAAAAAGGGGGGAGATGTGGAGACATGAAAGGTCCCCTGGATTAACAAACTATAGAGCAGGGCCTTCCCAAGCTCCAGATGTCTGAAGGTGGACACTGGGCTAGGGAAAGGCCAAAAGCTTTGCATATCTGAAGGCAGACTGCAATTTAGATAAGGGAATAGTCTCTGAGCTCCTGCTGGGCTCCTTCCATGCTCCTGTCTCCTGCCCCTGCTCTTTTCCATCTAGCCCTCAAAAAAATTGTCCCTTGAGACTAAAGATATGTAAATACACCTTATGGCTTTAGAAAAAATGTACCCTCCCTGAAATACCTGAAAACAGTCATGTAGGAAACTACCTTGTATACTATAAAAACTTATAGAAATGAGTAAAACTTTCTTTTCCATGAACACTGAGGATGGAGTGGGCTCCCTTCTTTCACACCTGAAACCCAGTATCCTTGATTCTTGATGATCCTATAACTATATAGCTTATACAGTGTGACTGTGTGATTGTGAAAACCTTGTGGCTCACACACCCTTTTATCCCTTGCTTCTTTTTTCAATAAAACATTTATATATACATTCTAGCTCTTTGGAAACATACATATTCACTTTGTTTTAGAGTTCTATATAATTCCTTGCCTCTCTAGTCATTTAAGTTTGTGGGGTTAATCAAGGGCTAGGATGATTGTATACACACAAACACACACACACACATGCACTCATAATTAACAAACAATGCTTCCAGTTGTTAATAGAATTTCAGAGATTCTGTTTTCCCCTTTAGTCCATATACATTGATTCTTCCCTTGAGATTTGGCAGTATTATTTGTTTTTCTTCACTTAGAAGCTCTTGCTACTTAAGTTTTATTTTGCTTTTCATGACATGAAGATAAGAAAGAGCTATTTAACTGCCAAGCACAGCCCCATTTTTAATAATATGCCTTATATATGGTAGGCAATCAGAACTTATCTGATGAAAAGATGAATGAATGAATGAATGCAAGCACAGTTTGCTATTTAGTGTCACTGAGTTACTACTTAGTTTTTAATCAAGAAATATGTTTACAATATTGCTTGGTAAGCCACAGACACACCTAGTGAGCAGCTCCTAGCCCTTGCCTATCACCTCCCCTCATTTTCTAGTGTGTGTGCAGATGTTTCAGTATGTTTCCATTTCCCAGGGAACTGTTAGGTCTGACCATACCTTAAACCTATAACTGGGAACAAGCAAGCAGTTCCAGCTGCTTATGAAGTCAGAAACTCTCAGTGCCAGGGCCTCTGTCCCTGGGTTGTAAAAATGCCCTGCCCTTGGGCAGCACAAGACTGTCTCTCCTCTCTGACTGGAATTGGGACACTCAGAGCTGCTATCCATTAAACATGACCTAAGCAGTTAGCCTTCCCAGGAGCCTGGATACACGGGACCTCTTCTCCTGCTCTTTTGGACTCTTTGTACTGCATAAGTAGTAAAGTATCAGTTGCTGAAAATCTTTATTGTTCCATGAGTCACCATGTAGCAACTCACTCCAAAAACATATATAATTCCATTAACCAACATGATTGCTGCTGAATAAGGATTTATTTAGCAGCTTACCAACTAATTTAGATGCAATTAAATTTTGCACCCTAAATGTCCAAAGGTAATATCAAGATTATAAAGATGCACTTCTTAATATACTTAAATTATACACTATTAGACACTCACCTTTTTAAAAACTATTATGTTTCAGTTTAGTTATTGTATCAAAGTGTTAATGCATGTTAAAAGTTTTCAGAAAATGCATATGATTCTGAAATGACTAGCTTAGAAGAACAAAGTCTTAGTGTAAAATAAGTTATTTCCCCCAAATTTCACTAAGATAAAAAGCTGAAGACTTCAGAAGTCCATTAAAAATGACAAGTATTTTGGGAGTAAAGTTTGATTAAAGATAGAAAGCTAGAGATGTTTTCTTTTTTTTTAAAACAGTGCATCAGTTTCAAAGTACTAGATAAAATATTAAGACTTTAAAAGGCAGTGCAAAAATGTAATTCCCAATATGCCTCTGGGTATCTTAACGAGAAAATGAAAAGTGGAATGGCTTTTCAAATGGGTGCAAAACTATAATTTTATAAATTATAGCATAGAAGTAGGATGCTCTAAGCTTCAGAAGCTTATAGGCATGTCAATTAATTATTACAACTATTTTTATTATTGTGATTTACCTCTCCCCATCTGTGGAAAAGAACATTTTATATAATGATTTTATTCATGTCTCAAAAATAAATATCTTGCTCCAATTTGAGATCCAAAGTTAATTCACCTTTCACCAATCAAGTTCTAATAATAATATTTTACTTGGTACAGGCCAGATTTTGAAGAATTTAACAAACATGCATTGTTTACTGCCAATGATCCAGGTCTTCTGTTAACACAGGAGAAAAAAGAGGGTTCAAGATTGTGTTCTACCTTCCAGGCTGAGAGACAGTTGAGTTATATTGGATTGCACTGATGGGTGGACATAATGTTAGATATTTTCTGGAAAGTAATTAATTCTTTTTAATTTTACAGCTAGAATTATATATGTTGGATATAATTATAATCCAGTACAAATCCTTAGTCTGTAGGCACTATGTATTTCCTGATTTAGAACATTTTATTATGTGAGGCAATGCAATGTAGCTAATGAAGCCACTGCATGTAAAGATGCAGCTTATTAAGAGGATTAATCTATATCAGTTTATCAGGAATTCATTGGATTAAATAATACAGAATATTTTCAAAATGTATTATTATTGTCTGGAATTTAGCATCTCATCATTTTGCATAATCTTTTCCAAAACTTTAAAACACAAGACACTTTGCTATTTAATATATATCTAAACATTTTTATGTTCTAAAATAATATAATTAAGGCTGAGCTTTTCTTTACTAGTCCATTCTTAATATTTTTAACACAATGATACTATGTTATCAATGTACAATTTAGTCAGCTAGAGGAAAATTGCTTTTATACAGTTCTAAGAAGGATATAATTTGTTTTGTATAACTGCATTTTCAAAAACAACTACTGTATATAGCAAAGAAGCCCTCATATATCATTACTTGTGAGTCCCCATTGAGCCAAGTAAGATTTTAAAAAAGCAAGCACCTGAATTTGATCATGCTGATTGAACAATTTTGTTACATTCTCTGGATTTTCTGGAAGTCTGTTTCAACCATGGGTTTTGTGTTTGGGTCTATTTAAAAGCAATAAATGTGTTCTTTTTATATTCAGAATCAATTCTGTTAAGCTTCAGTGTGCTAGATATATACACCTAATGCACTCCATTTCCTGAATAACCTCCCTATTCATTAGCAATGCTTTGCAAATGCTGAAGCCAATGAAGTGCACTCATATAATTTGTGTTCAAATGGTAAAAATGACCTCAAAGGTACAGAATTATTTTGGGGTTCTTCCACCTTTGAAGTCATTATTGCCTAATTTTTCACTGCTGCCTGAGTGCCACAGACATGTTATTAGTAGATTCATGAATTACCAATGGTGCTTAGAGGTGAAATGTAAAGACCTCATAAAACCCTGAATATTTGCATATATATTGCAGATAATTAAATGGCTGTTAGGCAAAACTTCCTTCCTCAAACCCCCCTCCCCAACCCCATAGTTTGAGTATTGAAAACAGAGGGGATATTTAATATAAAGTTTCTCAGCATTAACCCCATTTCAATAATGTCCAGTCCTATCATATTGCAGTGTACATGAAACTTCACTTGAAATCCTGCTGCTTTGTTGTTTATATTAAGGCCAACGTAAAATAGTCACATTTTATATAAGACCTGTAGACATAAATGAACTATTTCATTTGTTTTGCCTTAGAAAATTCAAGTCTCCTTTATCAATATGAGTGGTATAACACTATCTTAAGAATTGACTAGAGAACCCACGTTTTCCATGATATTTATTTTATAAAATAATTAGCAATCTATGATAAAATAAAGTAGTAGAAGGGAACATATTTTGCATTAGAGCTGGCATATGTCTTTTCTTAATTAGATATAGTTTGCTTGCTATAGGTCATTTGCTGTAATCTTTGAAAACTGTAACACTGAATATTTATTTTACTGTTTCAAAGTTTACAATGCATTTCCAAATGTATTATTTCATTTGATACTCACAACATTGTAGGCTTAATAACTGATATGCAGATTTTCAGTTACAAAATGCAGTTATTTATAATCATATGAGACAAGCAGAATCTATCTTTGTTTCTTATTTACATATATTAAGTATGTTTTACACAATTCCAATTCAAACAGAAATTAAGTGATGTATGAGATCTGAAATGGTAGGTTATAATTATCATCTTACTCTTGATCTTATTTTATAAATTGCATGCCTATAGATAGTAAAAATACTTTCATCTATGTTGAACAAAAGAGTAGTAAAAGATTTTATAGTATATATAGATATAGTAGCTTTTGACAATTCCAGGGTTGTTTATTTAAGTCTTCTCTGAAATTTCAGTTGTTATTCAATAGACGTTTATTGAGCTTTTATTTTGAACCAGCTGAAAGGAATAAAAACATAGTCCAGGAATCTATCCTTGTACTTTTTAATTTTAGGGCATTGCTTGAAAACAACATAAATTCAGATATAAATGGGAGGCAGGGATTTAGGACCTTAGGGTAGCTCTACATTTTTTGGGATGGTAGAAACATTAAATGATATGTATTTTTCATAGTGTTTTATAGGAATTGTTTCTACAGCATGCTATATAACCCATGCTTTCATTGAAAATAGGAGGTATTTGGGGAAAATATATTTGAAGGTTAATAACTAAAGTTAGAATAAAGCTTCATGTTGAATTAGATAAGAGGTATATATATACTATATATATATATATATATATATATATAATATAATATATATATATCTATCTTATATTTCAAATGGCTAACTTTGAGCCAAAGGAGGATTGATGTACTTCTGTAGTACTCAGTTGAACAGTTTTACAACACTTACATTTATAACTTAATATTTCTCTCATAATAATTCTAAATTTCTCATATTGCAAATTGAATTTATGCCCTGCCTCAGTGAATTGAAAATAAAATAGATAAAAACAAAATTAAATATACAAACACCACCACCTCACCACCAAGAGCAACACCAAGAAGAATGAAACACAAACCAATATATGTGTTCTTCTGCACAAATTTTATTTAAAATAGAACTTTTTATTTTGTTTTGTTCACCCAGCATGTTAACCCTTTATATTTTGGAGAAACTTGTCCTATGGTCTATGAAAATTCTGCTTCTTCATGAGATGTTTATTTCCCACCTACCACATATCTAAAGGAGAAACATAAGGCAAAGGTTAGTCAATCAGAAGAATCCATACTAGAGTTTAGCTCATGCTTATGAGAAAAAAGGGAAACTCAAAAGACATGATTTTGGACATTAGTTCTAGCAGCCTAGCCTTGAATCTGTTTCCTCTGCCTTATCTGTGATACTTTGAGCTGCCCAGAGTTTGTATATAAAAACACAAACAAAATTAAAGCAACAGCACATCCATATAATCTGTAAGCACAGAATAAAATTTTAGTCTATTATTGATTAATTTTCTCTCCTATAAACTTTGTTAAACTTCTCCATATTTTATTTCAAACATAAGGTTCAAACTATCTCTAACAGAGCAGAAATTAAATACCTCATGATGTTCATTTGGTAGCTTCTTATATGATTGCAGTACAGTAGCACCCAAACTCTAAACAGCTAAGAGTAAACATACAGAAAAGTGGAAATAAAACAAAGCAAAATGATGATATAACTATATTAAATTACGTGAAATTTTCTCAAGTCCATCTTTTGTTAGTGTAAATATCTAAACTAGGAAATTCATTTCATGATAACTGGGGAATTAGATTAAGCTTGAAGTAAAGCTTTTGTATATTTTCCACAGACATAGGAATAATGATTGTTTTGTTCTTTTCATTTCTGAGCTGAAAAAAATGAAGAGTTCTGGTTTTCTTTTCTTGCTTTAAACATTCTACCAGGTCAAAGATCTTGATTCCCTTTTCCTGTGATTGCCCTGTGTTTTCAAAGTTGCCAAAACCAACAGGGAAATAGTGGTCATTTCATATTGCCAGCAACCTTATATGATGCATGTTCTATTGTCATTAAATATCAATTTAGAAATAGATTGTTGTGACAATGATATTTTTGACATCCTTTCATAATCCCTGGATACTGTCTTTAAAGAATTAACTTCATAGATTTTTAGTTGCATTCCCCATGGCTGCAAAATCTTCCAGGGGGTATAGTAGCAGAAAGAGGTTGGTACCTAACAAGGATATAAAGATTCAAAATATGAATGGATTTAAGAAGATGAAATTCTCTTAAATCCATTTTGACAGATTTTTATTTACATTCTACTATAAATGTCATTCTGTCCAAAAATTGGATGGTCTCCTATCTCCTTAAATTAGGATGAGAATTACTGTGTATGAAATCTTCAATTTGGAGGGAAAAGTGCAAGGAAGAATAAGGAACTAATAAATGGCTCCAGTACACAAGGCAAAAATTGTTATATATCAAGCTACCCATCCCTGTTGTGTTACACCATATCGCCACTTTGTGCTACTTTCATTTCATCATTTGGGATGAAACACTCAGGAGATTTTTTAAATTTTATACCTGCCCCCTCCACCACCTAAAAAGAGAATCTTCACTATGCCAGAAAATCAGTCTTGTCTTTCTGCTTAACTTGCTAAGCACCAGACATACATCACTCCAACTTACATCATTTATTAGATAATCAGTTCCTCTAGTGAAAAAAATAAAAAAAAATAAAAATTGATGAGTAAACTTGTGACTCAAAACTGGAATTGGTATTTTTCCTTTTATGTCTGAACACATTCTTCACCTTCCTTGCTCCGTCAATGGACAGAATCAGTATGCTCCCTTACTTTCTACTTAAAACCTTGGTTCCACCAGTGTGAGGAAAAAATGGAAAATCAGAGGGTAGTAGAAGATGAAGTCTGACTATTTATTTACCTAGCTCTCTCTGCCACAGTGTTAAAAATTGGTTTCCTTATGAAACAAAATGTCTTGTTAATGTCAGGGAACCCTCTCATTAACGCTATTCTTTAGAAATAGGTTTAAAAATTCCTTCACCTACCTTTTCAGGAGGCAATATTGTAGTGATTTGAGGTATTTAAAAATCAAGATTGCTGGCTTCCTTAAACCCTACACATAACATTCTGAATAGACTGTATATTATAGTCTTCTCAATTACCCAAATTTGTGTCACTATTTTTCCTCAAGAGACATACTGAATGATACACAAATCTCAACTACTTCCTTCTTATAAAATTTTGTTGTTTCCTCAGAAAAAAATAATGTTTCAGTAAACTCAGTCTTAAATTTTTCTTATGAATCCAGCTATACCACCACTACCTCCATCTTTTAATATCCCACCCTCAGGCAAATTGCATTGCTTGTTATTTCATGAAGAAAATGTCCAACTTCCCAAGGCTAGTCCTTCAAGTAGATATAGAGATATGCTTCCTCCCATTTTCCTGCAGAAAACCTTAAGTTCAAGGATAATACTTGCAACTGTAATCTGGGAATATATTTCCCTATCCCAAATAGGTCACTCTTCCATTAGTTTTTTCTTTTCTGTTGTAAATTCCCATGTAATGTGTGGATTTAAAATATTTGTTGAACTAAAACATCATATCAATAACTCGAATAGGGGATTTAAAATGTTCTAAGATCAAAGAAATAAGTATGGATAAATATGGTAAAAGTGAAGGCTAGCTGTTGAAATCTTAAGGTAATAACAGACAAGATTAGATAAATATTGAATAACAATTGGAGAAGCTCAGTGAGAAAAAAAATGGAATAATAAAAATGTATGTGATTAGTCCAAAAGAAGACAAGGGAGAAATAAATGGGCATATATAAGTGGTAGAACAACTAGAAAACAAATAGCTATAAATAATTACACACTTCAATTAAATGACCAAGTTTGTCAGACTGAATAAAGAAAAATGTAACTTCTATTTACAAATATGTGCTTTAAAGGTCAAAAACATGTTGTAAGGAAGATGTTGAAAACATTCCATTTATTCAATAATTAAAAGAAAGCTTGTGACCTATTGTGTCAGTTTGAATGTATTATGTCCCCCCAAATGCCATTATCTTTGATATAATTTTGTGTGGGCAGACATATTAGTGCTGATTAGATTGTAATTCTTTGAGTGTTTCCATGGAGTTGCAACTCACCCAACTGTAGGTGATAACTCTGATTAGATAATTTCCATGGAGGTGTGGCCCTGCTCATTCAACATGGGCCTTGATTAGTTTACTAGACCACTATATAAGTTCAGACAGAAGAAACAACCTTGCTTCAGCCAAGAGGAACACTTTGAAGAATGCACAGCAGCTGAGAGAGGAGCTGCAGAGACATTTTGGAGAAAGCCATTTTGAAACACAACCTGGAAACAAAGGAAGAAGGCACCAGCCACGTGCCTTCCCAAACAGCAGAGGTGTTTCAGATGCCATTGGCCATCCTTCAGTGAAGGTACTCTGTTGTTGATGCCTCACCTTGGACACTTTATGGCCTTCAGACTGTAACTTTGTAACCAAATAAAACCCCTTTATAACAGCCTATCCATTTCTGGTCTTTTGCATAAAGGGCAGCGTTACCAAACTGGAACACCTATATAAATACAGACTGAGTAAAACTGATGGCAGAAAGCATTACTAGAGATAAAGAATGATAATTTAATAATTTTTTAATGATAAGAATTAATATAAAACAAATGGGTCATTATACAAGATGTAATATTTCTATTTGCATTCAACTGATAATATGGCTTTAAATATATAAACTTGACAATATTACAAAAAATATATAGGTAATCCAACTATCACAGTGAAGGACATTAACATTTTATTCCAAAAGTTGTCAAGAATCACAAACAAAATATTAGTAAGATGTAGATCTCAAATATGCCATTAAAATTTGTATACAATTGACACATAAAGAAGACTTAATGCAATAATGAGAGAATAAACATGAATTCTTTGAAGAGCACTAGAAACATTGAACAAAACTGACCATATACTATGCCAAAGAGCACAACTTAACAAATTTAAAGGGATTATCTGCTCATATGTTCATAGTTGTAATGAAATATCAAAATATATACAAAATCCCCAAATTCTTAGAAATAACCATATTACATATTTTAAAACAAATAGAATATAATGCAATTTTAACTTAAGTGTGAGGAAAATATTAAACATAATACTTTGTTAGATGTACCTAAAGAAATGATTAGAGAAAATTTAAGGGTCTCAAATATGTATGTTAGGAAAACTAAAGCATGACTAGCAATGATCTAAGTATTTTGAATGAGGCAGGGAAGGAACAGCAAATCATTACCAAAGGAAATAGAAAAAGGAAGAAAGGAAATTAATGATATTATAACAGATTCATAATTTTAAAACTAACAGGAAAATCTTGGTTCTTCTGGCAGAGAAAAAAAAATGAATGAAAAAATGGCAGATTTATTCTGACAAGTCAAGAAAACAAAGAATAAAAGAAACAAATAGAGCAATAACTGAAAGCATGACAACTACATATTCCATGGATATTGGAAAATAAAAATATAAGAAATGTTTTGCCAATACCTTTGAAATTATAGATAAAAATCCAACTTGGCTTAACTAAAGAAGAAAAAAATACACAAATTCCAGTACCCTTTTATCAATGAAAAAGCAGAACCTAGAAAACCCAAGGGCCAGTTGGCATCAAGAGTACATTTTCCCAAACATTCAAGAAAAAACACCAAACTTAACCTACCTGGTTTTATGAGATAACCTTAATACATAAAAGAGATTGGAGAACTACAAAAAAGGAAAATTAAAGGCCAAGAGATGTAATGAGAATCTTGCATAGATATTAAATAAAATTTTAGCAAATAAAATGTAGGGATTATATAAAAGGATATTATTTTATAATTAAAAGATGTTCATTCTAGAAATTCAAGCTTAGTTTAATATTTGAAACCAATTTATGTAATTCACTATTAACCAAAGGAGGGAAATCATATGATCAACCTTGATAATACCATAATAAAACAGTTGCTTAAATTCATCTCTTATTTATGTTGCAAACTCTTATCAACTGAAAATAAGAAATGTATACAATGTGATTTTTTAAATCTTCAAAAAATTGATCTTCAAACATGATGCCTAATCATGAATTATTGAAATATTAGAAACAATATAAGAATGACTGCTTTCAATACCTCTATTTAACATTATACAGAAGTTGAGTCAATTGCAATAAGCAAAGGAGGAAGAGTGTACTATTTGAAATGTAATTTGAGAAAATCACCTCATTTTCATACTATATAATTAAATGCATAGAAAGTTCAAAAGAATATACTTATTGTGCTAATAAGTGGATGTAGCAAGATCTCTAGATAAAATAATTGCACACAAATAATTTGAATTTCAATATATGAGCAATCAAAAAGTAAAAGATGAAATATATAAAAAAAATCCCATTTACATTAACATCAAATACCTGGGAATTAATTTAGTAAAACATGAGAGTGTGTGGTGGCTTTGTACCATTTCAAATTAATGAAGTAGAAACTAGCTTTCATATAATTCCCTGTATATTTTTGATTTAAGTTTAGCCAGAAGATAAATTTGTGGGAGATTTGGAAGATAGAAGTGAAGCAGTGGCCATTAGGCTCAGAAAATTGATGTAGGGCATCAAGGTCTGTTGCAGGATTGCCCAATGTCACTGGTTTTTGACTCATCTTGTTGTGGGGCTGTTGTTTGTAGATTGTGAACACCTACAAAAAATATACCAGCTTCTTCTCCAGGTAACTCTCATCACCAAATCTGGAGTCAATGAGAAACAGAGGAAGGTTCTGCTTTTTCCTCATGTGTTCCACTTTGTTCTTGTTCTACCCAACTTCTCATCTAGCTTTTCTTCTTGGCCGTTGGTCATGATGACCTAAAGAAGGAACCTTCATGCCCAAAGGCTAATAGTACTGGAGTAACTGGCTAACAAAGACTTCCTCATCAGCTCTCACAATTAAATCTTGTTCTAATAAATCCCTGATGTATATCACTCGTAGTGTTTCTGCTTCTCTGATTGAACTCTAAATGGAAAAAAAAAAAAACAGACAACAGAATAATTCTAATGAACAGAAACATAAGAATGGGCTTTCTTTATTTGTTCTGGGTTAGACTCAAAACATCAATAACCTGGTGGCAAGTGCCTGTTTGTCCTCAAAATTTGGGCCCAAAACCACTATCTGTGAACTTACAGAATGTTGTATTTTCAGCTACACCAATTAAATAGTAGGATGTTGGAGCAAGGATAGAAAATTAAACTACTGGAGCAGAATAGAGAAGCAGAAAACATAAGCAGTAATTATGATTTATTGCAAAAGGAAGCCTGTATTGAAATGAGGAATATTTCTATATCAATTGGATGTATTAAAAAAAGAATAATAAATTTGTTCATAAAAATGCTATAAACAATGATCCTAAAATGGGGAGAATAAACACTTGAAAAGGACATAACCCAAGGACACAGGCCCACTAAAAAATTAAGATGCAATCATAAGATTATAAAATATTTCCTTGATATTACACCTTATCATCAACCTAGCAGTCCTCTTGTATAACAGGGAATTACAGATTAAAGAGCTGCAAAATGCAGACTCTCTCTGAGAAGGCATATTAATGGAAGCGCAAAGTCAACAAAGGAAACAAAAACAAGGACCCTAGAGGAATTTAAAGAATCTACACCTACAATTATAAGAAATAGTAAACACAGCCCATCTCCTAGCCAGATTAACAAGAAAACCTCATACAAAAAACCTATGTCCCTCAATGCTTAATGCTCAATGTATCATGTATGGCTTCTGACAAGAAGTTATAAGCTGTGCTTAAAGGCAAGAAAAAGTGCACTATCATAACAAGGAAGCAACACAAGACTCAGATATGACAGGTGTTGGAATTTTCAGACAGAAGATTTATAATACTGTGATTAATATGCTGAGGAATGTAAGTAAAAGTAGATACTTGATAGAACAAATGGTCAATGTAAGCAGAGACATGGAAACTAAGAAATAATCAAAAGAAAATATTAGATAAAAGTAACAGAAATTAAAAATGTAATTGATGGGCTTATAGATAGACTGGGTACAATAATTTAGGAAAAAAACCAGTGAGCTTGAAGATTGGTCAATAGAAACTTCTCAATCGATGCAAAGTGAAAAAAATGAAATAAAGAATAGACTATCCACAAACTGTGGAACAAATACAAAAAGTGCAACATATGCATAATTGGAATACCAAAAGGAAAAGGAAGAATGGAACAGAAGAATTATTTGAAGCAATAATGGCCTAACTAGAAATTTTCATAATGAATTACCAACATTATACCACAGATCTAGGAATCTTAGAGAACATTAAGCAGGATAAATACCAGAAAATCTCACATAGTATTATTGTATTCAAACTGCAGAAAACTAAAAACAAAGTGAAAATTTTGAAAGACAAATGGTGATTATAGGGACAAATTTATCTATAGAGGAACAATGATAAGAATTATAGCAGGCTTATCAGAAACCATGCAAGAAAATAGAGTGAAGTGAAATGCTTAAAGTGTTGACAATTAAAACCAACAAACTAAAATTCTATATCCAGAGATATTATCATTCAAAAGTGAAGTAGAAAAGGGTATGGGATATTTGGGTCTTGTTTTTTTTGTTTTTTTGCTTTTCTTTTTTTTTTTTGGAATAATTAAAATGTTCTAAATTGATTGTGGTGATGAATACACAACTATGTGATGATAACTGTGAACCATTTATTGTACACTTTGGATGGATTGTATGATATGTGAATATAGCTCAATAAAACAACTCAAACATAAAAAAAATTAAAATTAAAACCTGAAGGAGAAAAAGATTTTCTCAGGCAAATGAGAAATTGAGGGAATTTGTCATCAGCAGACCTTCCCTGAAATAAATTTGAAAAGAAGTTCTTTAGGGAGAAGAAAAATGATACTTCAAAATTGTAAATATTCATAAAGAAAGGAAAAGTGTCAGTGAGAGTGTAAATGAAAATAAAGTATTTCATATATCTTATTCTTAATTGATCTAAAAGATAACTTTAAAAAGCAAATATAGTTAACAACACTTTGGATTATTATGGCATATTGATAAATTAAATGAATGATAGCAACGACATAAGGAATGGGAGTGAGAATTGGTAATCTTTGGTTGTAGGGTACCCACATTACATGTGAGGTGGCAGGGTAGCATTTGAAAGTGGTCTTATATTAGATATAAACATGTATTGCAAACTCTAGGGCAACTACTACAATGATTTAAAAAAGAAGTGTAGTGGATATGCTAAGAGAGGAGGTAAAAATGAAGTCATATAAAATGCTTGATTAAAACCAGAGAAGGCAGAGGAGAGGGAAAAAAAGAAAACAGCAACAAAAGCAACTAATAGAAAAGAGTTATAAAGAAAGTAGATATTAATCTATTTAATAATTAATTTTTAAAAATGGTCTAAATATGTCAATTAGAAGACCTAAAGTTTCAGAGTATATAAAAAAATGACCCAATTATTTATTTTCTGCATGAAACCCACTTAAAATATTAAAAACTTAAATACATTAAAAGTAAAAGATGGAGAAAGATACAGTCCATGCTAATGTTAATATAAAAAAAGAGTTGTAGTGGTTATATTAATTTCAGATGCAGATTTCAAAACAGGGAAAACTATCACGGATAAAGAGGGGCATTATATAATGATAAAGGGTTCAGTTCTCCAAGAAGATTGTAGTCCTAAATGTGCTTAATGTAAAAACAGCACATCAAAATTGGTAAGGCAAGAACTGATAGAACTGCAAGAGGAAATAAACAAATCCACTGTTACCATTGGAACTTCAGTTTAGGTAATGTGTAAATTAGCAGTCAGAACACAATATTGTTGATTTGAACAACACTGTTTATCAATTTGTTGTAATTGACATTTATAGAATAATCTGTTCAAAAACAAAAGATTGTGGAGAGATCTAAGATGGCGGCATAGAGAGGAGTGGAAGCTAAGTAGTCCTCCTGGAACAACTAAAAAAAAAAAAACCAGAAACAACTAGTATACAATCCAGAATAACTGCAGGAGGACAGACGTGAACGTCCAATCATCATACACCAACCTGATTTGGGAGGAATGCCCGAGATCACAGCACAAAATCTGTAAGTAAGAACTGTGGATCCAAATTGGGAGACCCCTTCCCTTTAGCCCAAGCTGCAAAGCCTCGTGGTGCCAGAGAGAAGCTTTTTCCCAGCGAGTGAATGTAGGTCAGCTGAGCTCCAACCGGGATTTTAATTAGCAACTGTGAACTGCTCACTACGAGGTGCAAATCCCCAGCAAGTAGACAGAGGCTTTGGGTGATGGCTGGCCTTGGAAAGCCAGAGGGTCTCCTTGGACTAGCTCTGTTCCTTTTTCAACTCAGGGAGAAAGCCTCAGCCATTTTGAGATCCCAGTTCTGTGTCCCAGACAAGGGTGTGGCACAGGCAGAGAGAGACCATTGAAATGCTAATGACCTCCCCTTAAGGCATCCATCTTCTCTAAAGAGGAAAGGGGTGGGGCCCAGCTTTACTGCCTGCCTTTCATTCAGAACTTACACCAGTCAAGAATTATAGGCTAATCTTTGCATCAGGCAGACACCCTCCCTGCACAGCCTGGCAGCCCAGGGCTTAGCTTGAGGGATGATGGGCACAGCCTTCCCTCAGCAGAGGTCCTGGAAGATCACAGCTGAGAAGAGGGGCCCACTTGGAAAACCCAGGGATGCTATGTCAATGCCAGTGGTATATGGGTCAGTGACAGAAAATCTGGGGCAAAACTGAAATGAAGGCTTAGACTCTTGTGGTGGCGTTGAATCTCTGGGAACCTGGGGGATTTGAATATTAAAGCTGCCCTTCCTCTCTGGCCACCCATAAACACACCGTACATTCAGGGCTGATGGCTCCAGAAACACACCCAAACTGAGTTCTCCAGCTGAACCCCACAAGAATCATTTCCCCACACACCACAGAGACAGAGTTGGGGAGAACTGACTGGAGGTGTATAGGTGACTTGCAGATGCCATCTGCTGGTTAGTTAGAGAAAGTGTACACCAAGAAACTGTGTTTCTGAAAAATTAGATTGGTATCTTTTTTTTTTACAACTTGAAAGAACCCTATCAAGCAAAGCAAATGCCGAGGCCAAAAACAACAGAAAATCTTAATGCATATGATAAAGCCAGACAATATGGAGAATCCAACTCCAAACTCCCAAATCAAAATATCGGAAGAAGCACAGTACTTAGCAAAATTAATCAAAGAACTAAAATTGAGGAACAAAAACATGGCAAAGGATTTAAAGGACATCAAGAAGACCATGGCCCAGGATATAAGCGACATAAAGAAGACCCTAGAAGAGCATAAAGAGGACATTGCAAGAGTAAATAAAAAAATAGAAGATCTCCTGGAAATAAAAGAAACTGTTGGCCAAATTAAAAAGACTCTGGATATTCACAATACAAGATTAGAGGAAGTTGAACAACGTCTCAGTGTCCTAGAAGTCCACAGAACAGAAAACGAAAGAACAAAAGAAAGAATGGAGAAAAAAATTGAAAAAAATCAAAATGGATCTCAGGGATACAACAGATAAAATAAAACGTCCAAATTTAAGACTCATTGGTGTCCCAGAAGGGGAAGAGAAAGGTAAAGGTCTAGAAAGAGTATTCAAAGAAATTGTTGGGGAAAACTTCCACAACCTTCTACACAATATAAATACACAAAACATAAATGCCCAGTGAACTCCAAAAAGAATAAATCCAAATAAACCCACTCTGAGACATATTCTGATCAGACTCTCAAGTACTGAAGAGAAGGAGCAAGTTCTGAAAGCAGCAAGAGAAAAGCAATTCACCACACACAAAGGAAACAACATAAGACTAAGTAGTGACCACTCAGTGGGCACCATGGAGGCGAGAAGGCAGTGGCATGACATATTTAAAATTCTGAGAGAGAAAAATTTCCAACCAAGAATACTTTATCCAGCAAAACTCTCCTTCAAATTTGAGGGAGAGCTTAAATTTTTCACAGACAAACAAATGCTGAGAGAGTTTGCCAATAAAAGACCTGCCCTACTTCGGATTCTAAAGGGAGCCCTACCAACAGAGAAACAAAGAAAAGAGAAAGAGATATAGAGAATTTTAACACACATATATAGTACCTTACATCCCATATCAC
Source organism: Choloepus didactylus (assembly GCF_015220235.1). Classification (NCBI taxonomy): domain Eukaryota; kingdom Metazoa; phylum Chordata; class Mammalia; order Pilosa; family Megalonychidae; genus Choloepus; species Choloepus didactylus. Next base: position 66,484,940 of record NC_051309.1, read on the forward strand.
CAGGACACTCATTTTTCTCTAGGGCTCATGGATCTTTCTCCAGAAGGGACCATAAGCTGGGACATAAAACAAGCCTCAAGAAATTAAAAAAAAAAAAAAATGAATATACTCAAAGCACATTCTCCAACCACAAAGGAATACAAATAGAAGTCAATAATTTTTGAACTGTAGCTCCACTATTTACTTCCTGCATGATATAAATTACACAAACTCTAATGACAAATCAGTGGTTTTGAACTCAATGTAAAATATGTAATTTTAGAAAACTATATAAAGATGGGGGAATGGAGGAGTATAGGAACATAGTTTATGTGTCCTATTGAAGTGAAGGTGGTATCAAAAAAAAAACAAGATTGATATGGATTTAAGAGGTTAATTTTAACCCCCACAACAAACACAAAGGAATTAGAGAATATAACCACAGAGATGAAATGTAGAGTTTGGGTTAAGAGAAATGGGGGAAGGGGCAATGGGGAGTTAAGAAATGAGTGTGGAGTTGCTGATTGAGGTGAAGGGAAATTTCTAGTAATGGATGGTGGGAAAGAGCATTACAACATTCTAAATGTGTTTAATCCCACTAATGGAAGGCTAGGGAGGGTGTGGAATGGGAAGATTTAGGTGGTATATATGTTTCCACAACTGAAAAAAAAAAACTCTAAATAGATGATGATTGAATGCCAAGGATGAACTTGGATGGGATTGGAGGATAGAGGACAGGTGGCTCAAACGGACACAGTTGAGACATAGGTAAAGGAAATATAGAATAGAAGGTTTGTATCATTGTTGAATCTCTTGTACTTCATAGCGGCGCTTAATGGGATTGCATAAAAGAGTGTTCTTGTTCATGGGAAGTGTATATGTGGATTATAGCATATGTTCAAGGATGTGTGCAGCTAGCTCTCATATGTTCAGAAGACAGAGCAATAGATGATGGATGATTGATAGGGAGGGAGGGAAAGAAATAGCGATGTGACAGCATGTTAAAGTTGGTGGATTGAGCTATCTGGGGAGGGGTGTCAGGGTATGATGGAATTCTTTGTATGGGGTTAGTATTGTTTTTGCAACTGTTCCTATAACTTTGAATTTATTTCAAAATAAAAAAAGAAAGAATCAAAACAAAACAAAACAAAACAAAAGATCATGCTGTCTGTCACACTCACACAGAACATACAACAAGATAGACAAGATTCTGGGCCAAAAACATAAACCATACAACATTCTCTGACAACAATGGAATTTAACTAGAAATCAGTAAGAGAAAGCTAGCTTGGAAGAATAAACAACACACTTCTAAATAAACATGGGTCAAAGAAGAGATAAAAATATGATTATTTTATACTAAGTGAAAATGAAAATACAACTGATGAAAATTTGGAAGATATAGTGAAAGCAGTGCTTAGAGGGAAATTATAGCATTAAATAAATGCATCTATTAGGAAAAATATTTAAAATCAATAATCTAATTTTCGGTCTTAAGAAACTAGAGAAAAGAGAAATTCAAGCCTGAAGCAAACAGAACAAAAGAAACAATAACAAAAAGTAATCAATAAAGTTGAAAACAGGAAAACAATAAAGGAAATCAATAAAACCAAAAGCTGGTTCCTTGTAAAGATTTTTCAAAAATAATGTATATCTAGCACTGCTAACCAAGGAAAAAGGAAGAAGTCACAGTTTATTAATCTCAGAAATGAAAAAAGGACCATCATCCCTGATCCCATGGACTTTAAAAGGATAATAAAAGAATATTGTAAACAGCATTTTGCCCAGAAATTTGATAAAATTAGTAAAAACAGATTAATTTATTGATAAACAATAAAGTCTCTAGTTTAAAACATAAGAAAAGCACCTTAGGATATTTGGGTGGCCAAATATTTCTTAAATAATATACTCAAAACCCTATGTATAATGGAAAAATTATAGATCATTCTCCATTTAAAATAAGAATGTTTTAATATTAAAATATACCATTATGAGATTTATAAGTTGAACCACAAATGTGAGAAGGGATTATCAATACATGTAATTAGCAAAAAACTGGTATCTAAAGTATATTGGCACCACCTACAAATCCTTGATGAAAAGTTTGACAACGCCAGAGAATAATAGGAAATCTCTTTAAGGTGGACAAAAAGTGGATATTCATAGGTCCATTACTATTGGAAATATCTCAAATTAACTGGTCATCCAGGAAATGCAAATTAACATTATAATGAGATATATCCACATCCACAAAGTTTAAGCTATGAAAAATATAAATATATATCATTTAACTCCTTTTGATGTGTTTCAAATTTTAAATCAACCTATATACTATACAACAGTGATTTCATACTAATTGTGGAACAGTATGTAATATCATTATTGCTAATGAAATACAAAAATATTGCTAACCAATATACAGAAGTGGGCAATGGAGAATACTGGTACAAATGCAGGGGCACATATAATTTTATTTACTGAATCAGTGTCAAGATTCATTTTCTAAAATCATTCCAATTAGACATGATTTTAAATGTATTATTTACATTTTCAGCAATAGCAAGTAAAGAACACACACACATACATATATACATACACGTATTGTGCATATATCTATATATGTATTTGTATACCCACATATTATATATATGTATATATCTTTATATTGGAAATGAAAGGAGCATCTATGTGTGACTGTGCAAATTAAGTGAACACTCTTCTTTCAAAGAGAGGATTAATTGATTTGTCTACTCACAAACATATAATTGTGCCCAGAGGCAAAGTAAGATCTTGTGCAAGGTCAATAAAAGAAGAGAGATCTTATTTCTAATGGATTTGAAGAAAAGTTTTTTAAAGGATTGTATATATAATATGCAATCAGTTGTAGAATAAATATATTTATCATTATATCATTGTTTGTTACATATATTGTACATAAATACAAGAAAATAGCAGTAATGATATTTTTAGAGTGATTATGTATTTTAAATAAAACACAAATAGTATAGAAATAAGTTGTATGTGGGGAAAGAGCTGCTTTTTATTGGGGAACCAAAAAATGAATTTGAGTAGTTATTTATTTTGATACTTGAATTAAAAAGACATGGAAAAACTCACTCTCAATTCTAGAAAATAGTCATTCTAATCAGAGGGAAAATATAAACAAAAGGTCAACATCAGATTTGAGTAGGTTATAATCAAGTTTAAGAGGGGAAATGTGAGGATTCAGCATAAGGAATGTTGGGGGAAATGGCAATTATTCTAAAAAATGAAGGTGGAAAATCCATAAGGTGATGGAATGCCTTTGATGGAGTTTGGATTTCATTTTAACTTACTGCAATAGGAAGTCACTGAAATGTTTTTTAGTAGAGAAAAGAAATGACATTATTCCTGTTTTAAAATGTTACTCTGGCTATTGTGGAGAGAATGGCTTGGAAAGCAGACAACAATTGGAAGTAAGGATCTTGAGGGCATCAAAATAGTCCACTGGAATAAAGAAAGTGATTTTGCACCAGCATTTGCAAAACGATGGTAGAACTGAATATTTGGTGTGTAACTTGGGGCATTATACAATATACAATACTTGATAATTACATGGACATAGATGGTGAAAGAAAAATAAAACCAAGGATGATACATAGGTTTTGGGTGAGCAACTGCATAGACAGAGGTGCCATTAGCTGGGGCATGACAACCTGGGAAGAAGCAGAAACTATGTTTTGGATTTATTCTGTCCAAGATTATTTTTTGGACATCTAAGTAGAATTAGCAATTGGTCAGGTTTTTTAAGAGTTATGAGTTCATTAGTGAAGTGTTGCTGGATACATGAAGTCAATATAGAGATTATATTTAAATCCCAGGCTTAAGATGAATTGGGAAAAATGCAGGGAAAAAGTGATTAAAAAGCAAAGTGAGGGGTTTCCAGGTCCAAGTCTTCAGTATTCCGAAAATAGAGCATCAGTGAGGGACCAGGAGTCAGAAAAGGGCATTACAATTGAGAACCCTAAATTCCAGCAGCAATAAAATCCTTAGAAAATTCAGAATAAACCCCAATGATTCATAATTTTATAATTTTGTCTACCTAAAATGACTGTCCCTTCCCATCTGTTATATTGATCATTCAATACTCATGTCAAAGGTCAATTACTTTATAACTAAATTTTTCCTTTCTTCATTCAGGATTATTTGTATATTTTTCTGTCATTATAATTGCAATGCTTAATTACATTTATTTTCATTTGTTACTGGAAAGCCCTTGAAAACTTTGTCTTATTCTTATCCTTATGCCATATACATGACATAGTCACTATTACAAAATACATATTTTATCAATATTGCTGATTGAATTAAGGATCATTCTTTTATTCCCTTTACGGAAGAAGCACACACATTGTTAATAATCTCTAATCCTTACTTAACACAGAATTGAATTCTAATGAATATTTTAAAATTTATTTCCACAAAATGCCTATCTTTCTATTAATCAAAGCTTGTGGATTTGGTTTTGTGTATGGCCTGTGCAAGGTAAATTAGATATGCCTTGAAATCACTTGTTTGAGCTATAATTAGTCGTACTTAATAAACATTTAGTGTTCTCAGCAGGGGAAGCACAGTCTTTGATCAACACAGTAATTTGATATACCTCTTTACAATTATTTTAATTTTTGTTGTTATGACACATATCTATAAGCCACCGTCTGTCTTGGAAGTGATTGTTGCACTTCTGCCATGTTATGTGTGAATGAGACAAATGACTGGCCTGGAGGAACAGGGTAAATATTCAAATCTATTGATTGAATTAAAAAATAAGTAAAGCCTGAGTTTGCTATCAAGAATGAGGTCTATTCTTCATTTTGATCAAGTCAATTAATTAACTTCTTCCAGAAGTAAAGGCTTTTTATCACAGAATGAAGACTACCCTGAAGTTAATCCTATGACCTGGGAAAGGTTATTGATCCCAAACTGAGTAATACACTCTTTTCTGACACAGAATTTCCAACCCTTTGGCCTAAATAACTTAACTGACCTGTTTTTAGGGTCATTTACTGAGTTCAGATTTCTTTTTGAATTTTTTATATAAAGATTACAGAGAAAATAAAACAATTGAAGAATAGTGTGATCTTGTCCTGTTGCTTTTAATCTTGTTATCTGACCCATCCCTAATCCCTTAAACCCTTTTTTAACTTGTGAAGAGTATTATGCTCCTCAGGGAATTACTGTATAACCATTGAATACACTAAGGCACAAAATCAAAGCTTTCTTTGAGAAAAAGAGAAAGAAAAAGAAAGAGAAAGCTCAAAAATGCCAAATAGGATTGTGAGTTGTAGTGAATGTGGGAGAAGAAAGCTCAATAGAAATTAAAATCATAAGAATTAACTCTAAGATTTTGAAGACTTTAAGCATTACTTTAGGAAATTGGATATAAATGCATTACCACAATTCTCCTGCAACACTTTTGGGAAGGCTCTCCCAAACAGTATATAAAGTTTGAGGTTTAGATTTAGAAATCACAGGATATTTATGGTACATGAACCATCTGAAGTTGAATATGTATCATAAAGCTGTGTAAAACATAAAATAGAACAGTCATTTTCTGACCATTAATCTTCTAATAATGTCATCATATCTTAAATTTCTAACATATATTGAATAGATATAATTTGCTTGATTGTTTGATGTTACCCAATTTTAATCTTCTGCCAATATTTCCTTAAGATTTCTAGACAATGTCAATATAGGATTGAAGGGGGATTGTAAGTTATTACCATGGGAATAGCTGTAATTTATTTTCTTAACAAGGAATCATCTTTTAGTATAGATTCATGCACAAAGACTTCCTGTCTGTCCATGATCCAACCCTACTCAATACCTAGTAGTGCTTATTTTATTTCATTTTATTTTATTTTATTTTATTTATTTTATTTTATGGCTTTGTAGAAATTTAGCTCAGGGAGAAAACATATGTTTGGCTAAAATTATACAGTATTATTAGAAAATAAATGTCTTATGCAAACACAAAATTTTGGAAAAAATATTTGTAGTGAACAAAAAACTGTTAACTTCATCACTTAAATAAGGGCAATAATATTTTCAACATGAAACTGTTAGGTAAAACTCCCTACCCCAAACACACATACAACCTACCCTTAGCAAATATTCCAGGAAGCTCTCCCCACCCACAACAGATGTAACTTTTTACATAAAACCGATTCTTAGTAGCAGTCTAAGAACAAAAACAAAAATTATGCATAACGTAATAACCTTCCTGACATCAACTCTTTATCTTACCCTGAGCAAACCAATCCCCTGACATCAACTCCTTACTTCTCTATCTTACCCTAACCCCCCTTCCAAAAGCTATAAAACTGTATCCCCCCTTTGTTTGGGGCTGTCACCATTTTTTAGCTTCAGCCCATGTGCACATAAATAAAACTTTCTCCAATTGAGTTTTGGTCTCTTCTCTTCCTGGACTAAAACCCAACAGAAGCTACATGTGCAAAATCTACAAAATGTATCTTTTGTAATCTTAGACATTTCAGGTTACTTTCTATTACAGTTTGCTAGCTGCTTTCTGGATTGGTTTTTATAAAAGGGGGTTTATTTGGTTACACAGTTACAGTCTTAAGGCCACAAAGTGTCCAAGGTAACACATCAGCAATAGGGTACCTTCATTGGAGGATGGTTAATGGTGTCCGGAAAACCTCTGTTAGCTGGGAAGGCTCCAAAGTTCTGGTTTCAAAATGGCTTTCTCCCAGGAGCTTTAGCTCCTCAAAAATGTCACTTTTGATTGCTCTTGGGGTGTTTGTCCTCTCTTAGCTTCTCTGGAGCTAAAGTCTGCTTTCAACAGCCATCTTCAAACTGTCTCTCATCTGCAGCTACTCTCTCAGCTTCTGTGCAATCTTCAAAGTGTCCCTCTTGACTGTAGCAAGCTTGCTCCTTCTGTCTGAGCTCATAAAGTGCTCCAGTAAACTAATCAAGGCCCACGCTGAATGGGCAGACCACGCCTCCATGGAAATTATTTAATCACAGTTATCACCTACAGTTGGTTGGGTCACATCTCCATGGAAACACTCAAAGAATTACAATCTGATCACCACTAATATGGCTGCCCACACAAGATTGCATCAAAGATAATGGTGTTTTGGGGGACATAATACATCCAAACTGGCACACTTTCCTTATAGAATTTTATTTTTTTTAATTAAGATGCCTATAGATGGGGTAAATGGTTAACTACATCACCCAAAACCAGAGAAGAGATTTCTGAGTCAGACTAATTGTCCAGGAAAATATCAGTGGCATTCAATGCAAAGTAATCAAATTTAGATTTAAGTTTAGTTATTTTACTTACATTCTCTCAGATATCAGTATTTTTTTTCAAATCAAAGAAGAATAAGAAGGCTATTCTTAAAAGCAAAAAAAAAAAAAAAAACAGGATATTTATGGTATATGAACCATCTGAAGTTGAATATGTATCATCGGACTGTAAATATAAAATAGAATAGAATAAACAACTGGATAAGAATTTTAAGTGTGAAGGAAAACATCAACTAATATAATTCCTAACAGTTAATTTTCAAACAGATTAATATTTCATATACACAGTGTCTTCTTTTTCCTATTATTTTACTCTCAAGGAGAGAAATAATTCAATGATCATATCATGCTTAAACACTTCCCCACGAAATTCATCACAAATTATACTAAGCATTTTCCCAAGTGGCTTTGAGTTACTAACTTTGCTTTCATTTAATAAATGGAAATGTATGGACCTCCATATCAACTGAGACTACAACCAGATCCATCTATTGAATTTACAGAACATATGATGTATTAGTTTGAGTTCTCTAGGGAAACAGAACCAGCAGGAGATATCTGTAAATATGAGATTTTATAAAGGTGTCTCACATAACTGTGGGGATGTATAAGTCCAAATTCAATAGGGTAGGATGCACAAATCCAAATTCTGTAGGGTAGGATGCATGAGTCCAAATTCTGTATGGCAGGCAGCGAACTGGCAACTCCAATGAAGGTGTTCAATAAACTCCCCAGGAGACACTGGCTAGCTGAAGGGAAGGTTCTTGCTCTTCTCTGTTAAAAATCTTCAACTGGTTTGATTAAATGCATCTGATTGAATTCTCTCATTGCAGAAGATACATCCTTAGTTAATGTAATCAGTCACAGATGAAATCAATTGACTGATGATTTAACAAACCAGCCTTCTGGTTATTAACTAACCACAAATGTCCTTGCAGTAAAGGTTAGTCCAATGCTTGTTTGACCAGACCCCTGGGCACCATCACCTGGCCAAGTTGGCACATGAACCTAACCATCACATATGGCAAGTATACAAATTGAGATCCACATACCACATGCTTTAATATTTAAAACTTAGAAATCAAGCTAGCAAGCAATTTGAAACTATAAACACTCTCTTTTTTTTAACTTAAAAAGTGCAGAAAATATTTTGCAATTCAGAATAATGATAGCCTATTAGTAAAATGGTTTATTATAATGCATGTATGTTCCTAAAGACATTTATAATACCAGCATTGTTAAAATCCCCATTTAATAATCATATATTAATTGACAACTTATTTAAATCATTTTCTGCTTCCTATTGTCTTTCCACTGTTTAATATACAGAGAATTAGAAAGCATGGCCCCCTACCTCAAAGGATTGATATTTTAGGTATGAGACAACAGATACCTCTAAAAGCAACAGAAGAAAAGCAAAATCTATATTCAAAAAGTCAATTTTGTCAAATATTTATTGAATTTTATTATATTCAAACAATGCTAGTTACTGCAAAGTATAACAGAATCAAATAGGAATAAGCATCTTCCCTTAAGGAACTTTCTATCAGCAAAAAACATACATTGAATAAGTTTGGCTTCAGTTTATCATTCACATTGGTATAAGCAATATACATTTAAATGCAAAAATGTAAGGTGTTAAAGGAATTCAGGAAAGGGAGAAATATTTTTTAGCATTATTCACAAAAGTCTTCTTGGAAGTGGTAAACCTTAAGGTATCTCAAGCATTGATTGAAAAAAATTGAGACATTCATTATTTGGGTTGGAGCAAGGGCCTTACCTATTCATACATTTACAGAGACAAACTGTGCTTTGGTGAGGATCAATGTAAAATAGAATTAGGTAAGTAGGGTGAAGCCAAATGATGAACCATCAGTGCTAAAATGAAAATGTAAAGCTCTATCCAGTAATATCAAGTTGACTTTAGGTTCTTGTGTGGGAGAGAGAAGTTGAAACTGCAGAAATTTAGGAAGATTAATATGGCTGGATTGATTTCACAGGTAAGTAATTTTGAAAGATTGGTTAAAGAAGCTGCTACTAACACCCAAAACAAAAAACAAAACAAATAATCAAACAAAAAAAAAAACAAGAAAGTTCACTTATAATCTGAATTTCTGCTTTCTCTGAAAAGAATAAGATTTGGAAATGTTAGGCCTGAATTTCACATGCTAACAGTGAGTTGAAGCTAGATGGATCATTCATTCTCCAGTTTGTAGCAGTCGACTATTCCCTTTTGTCTTGCAGTTAGCCACCTTCATTTATTTTCCTTATTTCCCTGTCTCTAGATGCACTTTTAGTAGTCATCCATAAAAGTTACAAACTAAGAAACTTGGGAAATTTTGATTTTACTTATTAAAAAATAAATATATGAAAGGAAAAAGAGGGGAGCTCATTAAAGATAAAATTAATTTAGGTTTATATAGTTTGAATGTTAATATTTCTCATTGATTTCCATATTTAGAATGTAAAACTATTCATGTTTTAAGGAAACAAACTAAATACACTTTATGACAGGTTAAACTATCTTCCTCTTTTCTGACATCTCAAAAAAGGATTTTACCATGGGGAGTATGTGGGGTGATACTCTGTATTTAATTTCTGTACCATTACACTGAATTTTTTACATTCTTTGAAATATATTTCAAGTTGAATACATAGTAAAAATTAAAATGGACAGAAGATACCAGGTATCTTCAAAGCATTATTGTAATCTTTCAAAATGAATATAAGACATACATTAAAAATAAATTAAGATGTTTTGAAGAAAATAGCTATATCTATTTTCTGTCAGTTATCTATCATCAATCATTTATCATCTATCTACCTATATCCATAGACCTTATCACTGTCATAAATATTTTAATTTCTATTTTTTTTAAATTTTAGAATAGTTTCAGATTTACAGAAAAAAATCCAAGATGGGACAGAGAAGTCCTGCATTCCCTACCCCCAGGTTTCCCTAAGGTTAACATATTACATTGGTGTGGTACACTTGTTAATAACTAATGAACCAATATCAGTAACTTATTAACTAAAGTGCATGCTTTATTATGATTTTCTTAGTTTTTTTACCTAATGTTCTTTGCCTGTTGCAAAATCCCATCCAGAACACCACAGTGCACTTAGTCATCAAGTCTTCTTAGGCTTCTCAGCTGTGACAGTTTCTCAGACTTTGTTTTCTATGATCATATGACTTTTGATTAATACTAGTCAGGTTTTTCAGTAACTATCAACTGGGGTATTTCTGATATTTTTCTCATGATTACTTTGGAGTTACAAGTTTCTGGAAGGAGGACTGTAGAGGCAAAGTTGACTTTTCATCACATGATACTACATTTTTTTATGTCAACATTCACTTATTACTATTGATGTTGACTTTGATCACCTGGCTAAGATATTGTTTGTCAGATTTCTCCACTATTTTCAGTGGAAAAAAAAACTAATATTTTTCCTTTTCATACTCTATTCTTTGGGTAGAACTGACAAAGCAAAGTCTACAACTAAGAAATGGGGAGTTATGCACATTGAGGATGGAGTATCCACATAAATTACTTGGGATTTTTCTGTAGGGAAGATATGTCTCTTTACCCCCATTTATTTATTTCTGAAATAATGTATTTGTATCAGTAAGAACTAATGAATAGTAATTCTATATTTTGAGTTATAACAAAATTAAAATAACTTTAATTAATTGTTTCACAAACTTATAGTTTTGACCGTTAACTCAATTGGCCCTTGTGTCCCTTTGACATAAACCAATCACTGTGGAATTTTTGTTTGTTTTTGGTTTTGTTTTTGAGCATTTCCTTACTTCTGGTACTCAGAAATACTTCAGGTTCATTTTGTATATTTCTTGTGCCAAACTAACACACTGTACTCTCTGGACTCCAAAAAGACATGTTCTTTCCATATGCAAAGTATATTCATTCTATCACAATATTGCAAAAACCTTAAATCACTTCAGTAACAATAATAAGTTCAAAGTCTCATCAAAATCAGTTAGTTATGGTATATCCTGGGGAAAAACTCCCCTTTGGCTGTGGACCTGTGAAACTTAGAACAAGTTATCTGCTTCCAATATACAAAGGAGGAACAGTCATAGAGTGAGCATTCCCATTTCCATAGGCAGATACTGGAAAGAAAAAAAAAGGGTCAAATTTCTCAAACAGTTCCAAAAACCTGCAGGGAAAACTTCATTAGATTTTAAGGTCTGAGAGTCATCTATAAAATGATGCATTCTCCTCCAGGCTTAAGAGAATGACAGTCCCACACTTTCCAAGATCTTTTACAGCTACAGCAGCCCTGCTGTCTCCAAACCCTGGGGTGAGGGCTCCAACATCTCCAAGCACTGGGGAGATGACGATGCTCTCAACTCCATCCTCTTCAAGCATCTGGGTGGCAACCAGACTCTCTGCTACTTCCAGGGCACAGGCCTATCCCTGTCAAATAGTGCAGTAGTGACCAGACTCTCTGAAATCACTGGGGAATGTATTCCACCCTCTCTGATGCCTGGGGCAGAAGCACTCTTCATGAACAATGGGGTGGCCAAGCTCTTTTCAATCCCCCAGGCAACTGAGAGCCCTGGATGTAGCATTCTTCCTGAGCAGTGGGGTAGGAGGCCTGCCCTTTGCAAATTCTAGGGCAAACTCACCCTTTCCAATACATGGATGCATCCATTCTCCTGGCCCAAGGCAGCTTCCCTTCAGACATCTCCTCCCATGGTTCTTATTTTGAAGTCATTTTTCCTTCAATCTCTCTCTTTTCTGTCCCTTTTCATGCAAATTGACAGTGTTTCAGTTTATATAGATATCATAAAAACTTGTTGGTTTCACATGCAGCACACAGGGATTCCCAAACATCAGATAATAGGACTTTCTGCAAATCCTTTCTGAATAGCTGCATTTCCAATCCTGGCTTGTACTGAAATAGCTGGTTGGTTCCATGTTTGATTAAATTCTCACATGAGGCTCTATTCTCTGGGTACTCATTTTCCAGAAACTCAGAATTTTCCAAGCCATCAATTTCTGGTTTCTTTGTACACAAGAGTTCAGTTCTCAGCTTGTCCCTTTCCTCTTGCATTTTACTATAAGCTGCAAGAAGAAACCAGGCCACACTTTCCATATTTAGTTTGGAAATTTCCTCAGCCAAACAACCAAGCTTGTCACTCTCAAATTCTGCCTTCCATACAACAAAAGAGCTCAATTTTGCCAAATTTTCTGCCACTTTATAACAGGGGTCCCCTTTCTTCCAATTTGCAATGACACATTCATCATTTCTGTCTAAAGCCTCATTGAAAGTAACTTTAGTGTCCATGTTTCTACAAACAGTCCTTCAAAGCAATGTAGGCCTTTTCTATCAAGCTCCTCACAATTCTTCCAGTATCTTCCCCTTATCCAATTATAAAGCTGTTCCAATATTTTTGGTATTTGCAAATCACAGCACACCACTCTTCTGGTACCAAAATCTGTTTTTGGATAAAATCAGCTATTTATCCCAGTAGCTCTTTCATTGGAAAATGGTATTGAAAAGCAAGAAGTGGGTGCTAAGTGTGTTCATATTACAAAGGTGCCATTGATTTTGGCCCTCTTTGCTACAGACCAAGAAAGAATATGTATGTATGCTAATATTTCTATATATAATATAAATTAAATATTCTAAATATTTCCACATATAATTGTCTGAATCCTTATGAAGCTAACCATGAGTTCATGCTAATGTCTCCAACTCTTCTCCATTACCATCTGGATCATTCTATACTTCTCCCATTGCCTATCTGTAAACTCCCTCTCCAATAGTGAGAAGTATGACTCTCATGATCCTTCATCTATTTATTTAATTGTTCAATTCCAGGATACATTTATACCAATGTAAGAATTGTTAACCCATACCCCTATGAGGGGAAAAAAAATGTAACGAGCTAGAATGTGTTGCCTGTGTACAACTCCTTTGTCTTTGGTGTTACACACTCCACTCATTCTAAAAGTTACTTAGGCAGAATCTTGCACCACCCACCCCACATCCTTTGCAGTGAGGTTTTTTTCATACATTGGTAATACAAGTAGTTTGTTTTGCTACATTCTGGATTTCTCGTGTTAAGGTTCACTCTTTGTGTTGTGTTTTCTATGGGTTTTGACAAATTCAAACTGCTATGAATCCAACATTATAGTATCATGCAGAATTATCTTACTGTGCTAAAATTCCCCTATGCTTCACTATTCATTCCTTCCAACCACTAATCCCTGAATGCATGGCAAGCACCCATATTTTTATTGTCTCTATAGTTTTGTCTTTTCCAGAATTGTCTTTTCCAATTCCAAAATTGGAATCATAGAATTTACAGCCACATTTTCAGACAGGTTTCTTTCACTTAGCAATGTGAATTTAAGGTTCACCCATGTCTTTTTGTGGTTTGTTAGCTCATTTCTTTTTATTGCTGAATAATATTCCAGTTCATGGTTGTACCAAAGATTCTTTATCCATTCACATATTGAAGGATATCTTGTTTGCTCCAAGTTTTGGGTGATTATGAATGAAATTTGTATAAACTTTCATATGTACATTTTGAGTGGACACATATTTTCAAATCAGTTAGGTAAATAACTAGGAATGTGATTGCTGGATTATACAGTGAAGTCTACTTAGCATTTTTTGTTGTTGTTCAACTACTTCTTTACCGGGATTGGAGTAATTCTTTTCATTTCTTAATTTTCATTTCTTAATTCATTGTAGAGATACAAGGACCAGTGGTTTCACTTTCGAATTTAGAACCCAGGAATTTGATTCTCTTGCATTTATGTCAATATTTACAGTATTTACTTACCCTGAAAATATTTCCAAATATTTTCCCCAAAAGGTAAGCTAAAGTAGTAATATGATAACAAGTCCACAGACAATACAGAATACACTAGCCTTCTAATGTTGCTAGTTTTAAATTCATTTTTATTTAGATATAGTCACATACCATGCAGTCATACAAAACAAAGCATACATTCAATTGTTTACAGTACCATTATATAGTTGTGCATTCATCACCAAAATTAATTTTTGACATTTTCATTACCTCACACACAAAAACAATAAGAATAAAAATTAAAGTGAAAAAGAATAATTAAAGTAAAAAAGAACACTGGGTATCTTTTCTTTTTTTCCTTCCTCCCTTTCTCTACTCATCTGCCCATAAACTAGACAAAGGGGAGTGTGGTTCATATGGTTTTCCCAATCACATTGTCACCTCTCGTAAGATACATTTTTATACAATTGTCTTCAAGATTCATGGGTTCTGGGTTGTAGTTTGATAGTTTCAGGTATTTACTGCTAGCTATTCCAATTCATTAGAACCTAAAAAGGGTTATCTATACTGTGCATGAGAGTGTCCCACCTTTTGGGATCTCTCTGCCACTGAAACTTACTTCATTTCATTTCACATCCACTTTTGGTCAAGAAGATGTTCTCCATCCCACAATGCTGGGTCTAGATTCCTTCCCAGGAGTCATATTCCATGTTGCCAGGGAGATTCATTCCCCTGGGTGTCAGATCACCTGCCAAGTTGGCTCAGCTAGACAGAGAGGGCCACATCTAAGCAACAAAGAGGCATTCAGGAGGAGGCTCTTAGGCACAATTACAGGAAGGCCTAGCCTCTCCTTTGCAGCAACAGTCTTCCCAAGTGCAAGTCCCATGGTAGAGGGCTCAGCCCATCAAATCACCAGCCCCCCATGTCTGTGAGCACATCAGCAACCATCAAGGTGGGGAATCCCAACATCCCTGAATTCTTCACCAGCTCCTCAAAGGGGCTCTGCATATTTTTTTCATTTTTTTTTAATTAACTCTTTTTTTTAAATCAACTATATCTAAAAAAATTTAAAAAAAAATAATAAAATAAAACATTTCAAACAAACCATAACAAGGGAGTAAGAAAAAGACAAATAACCTAAAATAACTACTTTACTTCCAACATGTTCCTAAGAGCCCCAAGAAAATAACTAATACAGCAACATTTCTGTGAACTTGTTCCTACCATACCCATCAGAAATTAACAGACCATACTCATTCCCGGGCATTCCCAAATGTTAAATTTACCCACAATAGCTTATCTGTTCTTATTGGGTTATCATTCCCTCTTCAATAATTGTTCCCTATCACTAGCTCCCTTACATTCTACATTATAAACCATTTATTTTACATTATTCAATGTTCACATTAGTGGTAGCATATAATATTTCCCTTTTTGTGCCTGGCTTATTTCGCTCAGCATTATGTCTTCAAGGTTCATCCATGTTTTCACATGTTTCATGACATCGTTCCTTCTTACTGCTGTGTAGTATTCCATCGTGTGTATATACCACATTTTATTTATCCACTCATCTGTTGAAGGACATTTGGGTTGTTTCCATCTCTTGGCAAATGTGAATAATGCTGCTATGAACATTGGCTTGCAGATATCTGTTCGTGTCACTGCTTTCAGATCTTCCAGGTATATACTGAGAAGCGCAATTGCTGGATCGAAGGGTAACTCTATATCTAGTTTTCTAAGGAACTGCCAGACTGACTTCCAGAGTGGCTGAACCATTATACAGTCCCACCAACAATGAATAAGAGTTCCAATTTCTCCACATCCTCTCCAGCATTTGTAGTTTCCTGTTTGTTTAATGGCGACCATTCTAATGGGTGTGAGATGGTATCTTGCTGTGGTCTTAATTTGCATCTCTCTAATAGCTAGTGAAGTTCAACATTTTTTCATGTGTTTCTTGGCCATTTGTATTTCCTCTTTGTATGGAACTGCAAAAATATCCTCCAAAGTGGCTGTTAGCATTCCCATCAGCAATGAATGAGAGTTCGTGTTCTATCAAATCCTAACCATCAATTGGTATTATCAGTTTTTGGTATTTTGGCCAGTAAAGTAAGTGTGTAGAGATATCATTTTTTTTTATTTTAAATTTTCTAATAACAAATAATGTTGAGCATTTTTTCATAAACCCAACCATCTATATATCTTTTTTGGTGTGGAGTCTGTTCAGATCTTTTGACCATCTATTCATTGGTTTATTTTTGTTTGGTTTTGTTTTTGTTTTCTTATTCTTCAGTTTTAAGAGTTTCTTGTTTATTTTTGGTGGAAGACCTTTATCAGATATGTAGTTTGCAAATATTTTCCCCTAGTCTGTGGCTTTTCTTTTTATGGTTTGGGCTATTCTTGTATTTAAAAACTCATCACTAAACATAAGGTTGCATAGGTTTTCTCACATGTTTTCTTCTAGAAGTTTTATAGTTTTGCATTTTCCACTTAGGTCTGTGATCAATTTGAGTTAAGTTCTGTTAAAGACTAAAGATGTGAGATTTGTATCTGGGCTCTTTTTTTTTTTTTTTTTTTTTTTTTCATATAATATACATTTACCCAGCACCATTTGTTGTTGAAAGCATATCCTCAATGAATTGCTTGTCCATTGATCCTTTGTCAAAGAACAACTGCCCATAATAGTGTGGATCTGTTACTGAGAATTTTTATCGTGGGTGGGTATTGAATTTTTTCACATGCTTTTCCTGCATCTATTGATACGATCATATGATTTTTTCCTTTAGAAAATCCACCCATTTTCTAAATAAAAATGTGGTGGATTGCATTGTATGATTCTAAATGTTGAATAAAACGCATTCCTGGTTGTGATGTATAGCTCTTTATATATTTGCTGGATTTGATTTGCTAATGTTCTGTTGAGAATTTTCACATCTATATTCATGAGAGATATTGTCTGTAATATTTTTCTTTTGTGTGTGTATGTAAAGTCTTTATATGGTGATAGTAATAATGGCCTTATAGAATGACTTAGGAAATATTTCCTCAGGCTCTATTATCTGGAGATACTGTGGATAATTGGTATCTTTTCATCTTTAAATATGTAGTAGAATTCACCAGGGAAACCAACTTGTGTGATTGTAAGATATGGGGGAAAGTTATCTTTCTATAATCTTATGATTACATTTCAGTCTTTTAACAGGCCTATGTTTCTAGGAAGTGGCCTTCACAAATGCTTCTTAGCATTTTTTCTCCTGCCTAAGTGAGACAGGAAAGCTAGAGGGAACTGAGATGGGAGAAATCCTAGGTGAAGACTCTGGTAAGGTCTTTTTCCCCTGGGGCATAGGTCTGTATATGGAGGCTCATGTCACAATGGTTCCTCTTCTCCTCCTCACTGTCCCAAGGAGACTCTTTAGTCATAAGAAAGTAAGGAAATATTTTTCGGTTCTTCACCTTGAGAACCTGGTGTGCATTCTGAAAGTAAGCGTAGGGTCTCTGCTAAACTACAGCCTGTAAGAGTTTCTCACTCGCCTACCGGTCAACACAACTGAGCACAATAACCATTTAAGTATCAGTATTAATTAGGACTCTACAGTGGGTTTCTGCTGAGGTAAACAGGTCTTAGCTATGACTCTGGATATGCTGCTGTCTGTAGACTTGTGGAAGGATGTTTTCCCTGCAGCCTCTTTTTTCTAAAGGGCCCAAGAAAAATTATTGGTTTCCAGTTTTTTCAGCTTTTTCTGAAAAGGAGTGATGACTTATAAGTTCTTATATTGGAGTTGAAACCAGCAGTAAGTGCTCTCCTTTCAGTTTAGCGAATATACCTTCAAAATGACAAAGGAAAAAAAACAAATACAAGCAATTTATTTTTACATACAATTAAAATCTGGCAAAATATCTAAATTGTGTGAATGTATTAGTGACATAAATTTCTCAATTACTTATTGATGGGCTAGCACTTCATATTTAGATGAATAATAAAGTTAACATACATAATTCATAAATTATTAAATATACATTAAATATAGTTTTGTCTTTGTTTCAGCAAAATTGCTAAGTGAAAGTTCCATATCATGTGCATTCTATTGACAGTAATAATCTAGAGCAACAGTTGGCAAACAACTGACACAGTGCACAACTTATATTTATAAATGAAGCTTTATGGGAACACATAAAGCTAGTTAGACATAGATTACTATTGTATATGACTATTTTCACCCTATGGCAGAATTTAATTGCTATGACACAGACCATAGGACCCATAACACCTAAATCATTTGCCATCTGACCCTGTATAGAAAACACGAGTTTAAAGTTCTAAAGGGAAAAAAAAAATAATTGTAATAAAAATGTAGAAAATTGTTACTTTTATCAAAATATCAATTAGTGAAAAGGAAAAAAAATGAATTATTTATCACACAGGCTTTCAAAACTACTTTTTTCTAAAATATTCAAATTGATCTTTATAAATTAAAAAGTAACATTTGAATTAAAATAAAAAATATAAAAATAAGCTATAATATTTAAATAAATCTTTTTAATTTTGAAAATTAAATTT
The DNA here is from genome assembly GCF_015220235.1 of Choloepus didactylus. Classification (NCBI taxonomy): domain Eukaryota; kingdom Metazoa; phylum Chordata; class Mammalia; order Pilosa; family Megalonychidae; genus Choloepus; species Choloepus didactylus. The sequence continues at coordinate 66,503,581 of NC_051309.1, forward strand.
TATTATATATAATTTATAAAATATTTTTCAAGGAAAACTATTTGCAATTCTGGCATCCAACCGTCTTTTAGTTTGTCATGTTGTACACAAAACCCCCCACAAACAACCAAATTCAAAATTATATGATTTTTAAAATATTAAAAATGTTCTCCAGACACACTGTGCAATTGTTGTCAATACCACAGACAAATGGGAGAAAGCAAGGTAGCTCTAATTTGTCACTGAGTCACTAATGGGAATTTGCTGTGCATTCATTCAAAAATGAGGAAAATACACAGTCCACAGATCTTCCAACAAAAGCTCTTTCCTGGGCCCTGAATGTTATTGATAACAGACTGGATGAATAGAGTTCAGGGTTTGGTTTTGCTGGCTCTGGGCAAAGGATCCTGAGGGAAAAAGCACACATGTCCTTTAATGAATACATAGTTACCTATATCTTCATTATGTCTTCATTTACTTATTTATGTTCACTCTGTGATATATGCTATACAGACTCATCTTAAGTTTAAGGGGTGAGTCTTTCAACAAAGAATGCCATTTAACTAAAATCAAAGCATTTCTTCATTTAAAAGTAAAACTAATTTTAAAATAAATTTAGTTTTGATCAATATTGTTTTAGGAAAACATAATTCTGGCTTTATATTTTGAACAATTTATTTGTAAACCATCCCCACATATTTTATAATACCAAGTGCAAGTTTTACCTTCTCCATGAAATCTTTTGCAATCATCTCATATCATAACATGCCTGTTCTCTAGGCTACTTACCCTCTAGACTATCATCTGTAATAAAATAGATACACATAATTATCTTTTTTATAATTTGATACACAATTAATATTTCCTGACACATAAGAAAGGTTAATTAATGAATTATTGAATGATAAACGGTGGGCAGAGCCAGCTATTTGAGAATGAATGCATCTTTTATAACTTCTATAATTGCTATTACATAATAAAGGTGTGTATATATATATATATCTATATCAAATAAGTGCTCTACACATGCACAATGCACACACACACATACGTGTAATCAAAATCACTTATTTTATACTTAATGTCTTAGAATTATATTGTATTTGTATAATAGATCTACAGATAAAGCATTGATATAGATATACAATGCAGTTGATTAGTTCACTAGTAAAAAAACTTAATGTGTTAAGTGTGCTCATACCATTAATAGTTGATGAAACATAGGCATATAGAGGAAGTAATTTTGTGTATTATGAATTTAAGATGAATAAAGCCACTCTTCTGAGCTGTATATGTTACTCAACATTTTAAAATCAAAATGAAAAGCTGCACATTTTTACATTCTCCTGTGATAATTAGAACTTTATAAATGATCCTTCAGCTATTGCTGGATACTTTCTTTAATACGGAGCTTATATCAATATCGGTTTATTGCATTTTTATATTATTTAAACTCATTCCTTTTTAAAGAAGCTATGCTAAAACATAACAATTGAACTCATTAGCTATTAAATTATTAAAACAAATGTAACTCAAATATTATTTTTTCTCCTTGTGCATTCAATGTTCTCACTCTGTATTCACCTTTAAGGAAGATTCAGCTTTTCAAACACCTTCCAAATATATCTAACTCCACAAAATAAGAAGAAGCAATAGAATCTCTAACAACGAATGTAGAGAAAATAGGGAAGAGGAGTGTTTTAGTTTCCTAGAATGCTATAGCAAATGTCATGAAATGGGACATGGGAATTTACTCACTCATACTTTTGAGGCTGGGAAAAAGTCCAAATCAAGGCATCATTAAGGTGATACTTTCTCCCTTAAAATTGTTGCATTCTTGGGCTGGCTGCCAGTGATTCTTGGTTCTTCTGTCACATGGCAAGCATAAAGTGGTATCTACTGACCTCTTTCTTCTCTTATGGGTTCTGTTTCAGCTTCTTGCTTCCTGTGGCTTTCTCACTCTTTGAATGAATTTCATCCTGTTTATTAAGGATTGAGATCCATCCCTACTGAGATGGGCTACACCTTATTACCTGAAGTAACCTCATTAAAAGTTCTTACTTACAATGGGTTCACATCTGTAGGAATGGATTACATTTAAGACCATGTGTTTCTGAAATACATACAGCTTCAAACCACTACAAGCACTCACATTACAGGCAACAAAGAAGCTCAGTACAATTTCTCATTGAACATGTATGTTAATTTTCCAGCAATGCATGTTTCCCTCTCTCCTCTTTCTCTTAGAATATCAGAGGCTACTTTATTTTAACCAAGGCATTTAAGTCCAGTTTATCCTTCCCCTAAAAGCAAAACTCCTACAATTGGCTATTCCTCCTATCTGAATATCAATTCTATTGGTATTCAAGCATGTCTCATAAATGGACTTGCCCCATCCCTGCCCCCCACACAAATTATCTAAGAGTTTAGTATCTGGATGGAACTCTAATTCAAAGAAAATGAGACTTTTTAATATTTTACATGGTACATGAATTCAACAATATTTATTGGGTGTGTACTACATGAGAAAGTTCTAGGTGGTGAAAATCACAAAGCATAAAGATATGAATAAGCAAAAGACAAATAACCAAAATGGAAATATATTTGTACCATCAAATTAGATTGATATTAATAAATTCAAGAAGTATCATTTTCTGAGCAGCCAAAGATAAATGAATCATAGTAAATTGTAATGTACACTAGCTTATACAAAGATATATTTAGCAAACTACTCTTTATAGAAGAAAAAAGTTATCACTGTAAAAATATTTTTATAAGGTGATAAATATAATCTAATAGAAAGATACAAAGCTCCTCTCACAAGAGCAGAAATGAAGAAGCCAAGAAAAGTTGATCACAAGGGATTGTATTCTGTTAGAATAGAGACAAATTCTAATTATCAGTGAATGATTTTGATGAAGCTTTTCTTTTTTCTTTATTTTTCTTTCTGAAAACAATTAACTTTGTTAGAAGTTTTCACAGTAAGAACCTAAGAAAGACCTGTGAGAACAGAGAACCTGACATTTAGATACGATTTTCAATTTCATAATAGCCTTTTTTTCTTAAGCAACCCAATTAAAATAATTTATTGGTTGCTGAATAAATGGATCATGAACAAGATAACTTATCTTGATTTTCTCTGTTAATAGAGTGTCTTTAATACTATTTAAATAATTCATGTTAACCAGTATATTTCTGTTATATCTTTTTCTAGTCCACTTCTTATTTTATTCTATTAATATTTAAATGTAGAATCAGATTTATGAGATCATTGTTTAATTTAAATTCTATAAATTTCAAATATTTTATTTAACAATGATAAAAATGCAATATTAGTTGCTGAAAACTATAAATGTGGAAGCTATTCTGAGATTATGGATTTTTTATGCATCTCAATGCCATCAATCAAGAAATACAGTACAGTATCAATGCTTTGTCTTGATCATTGCAACTTGTATAATAAAATTACCAAAGGAAGAACAGATATACAGTATGTGATGGTTATATTCATGTGTCAACTTGGCCAGGTTTTGGTGTCCAGTTGTTTGATCAAGCAAGCAGTGACCTGATTGTTGCTATGAGGACAATTCACAGACTTCAAACCTCAGTAAGTTGATTGCATGTATGGCTAATTACAAGTACATTCAGCTGAGGAGATTGCCTTTGACAAGAAGAAAAGTCCCATCCAATCAGTTAAAGGCTTTAAAAGAAGTAGTGATGATTTCAGCAGTAGAAAGAAAGAATTACCACCTCTACTTTAGCCAGACAGCTTCCCTTGAGGAATTTATCAAAAACTTTCATCTGACATACCCAGGTTGTGGCTTGCCCTGACTTTCCCAGGTTATGGACATGCACATCCCCACAGTAATGTGAGGCAATTACTATAAAAATCTCTAATATTTACAGATATCTACTGTTGGTTCTATTTCTCTAGACAACTCTGACTAATATAGCTTTGGTACCAAGTTTGGTGTCATTCTTGAGAAACAGAATTTTTTTTTCTTAATTAACGTTTACTGAGATATATTCACATACCATGTGGTCATACAAAGTGTACAATCAACTGTTCACAGTACCATTATATAGCTGTGCATTCATCACCAAAATTAATTTTTAAACATTTTCATTACCACACACAAAGAAATAATAAGAATAGAAAATAAATTGAAAAAGAACAATTAAAGTAAAAAAGAATACTGAGTTTGTTTTTTTTGTTTTGTTTTTTTTTTTTTTGGACCCCTGTTTTTCTGCTCATTCATCCATACACTAGACAAAGGGGACTGTGATCCACATGGCTTTCCTAATCATACTGTCACACCCCCCCCCATAAGTTACATTTTTAAACACTTGCCTTCAAGATTCAGGGGTTCTTGGTTGTAGCTTGATAGTTTCAGGTATTTACTGCTAGCTATTCCAATTCATTAGAACCTAAAAAGCGTTATCTATACTGTGCATTAGAGTGCCCACCATTGTCCTCTCTGCTCCTTTTGGGATCCCTCTGTCGCTGAAACTTTTTTCATTTCATTTCACATCCATTTTTGGTCGAGATGTTCTCCATCCCATGATGGCAGGTCTAGATTCCTCCCTGGGAGTCATATTCTATGATGCCAGGGAGATTTACACCAATGGGTGTCAGATCCCCTGTAGGAGGGAGGGCAGTGATTTCACCTGCCAAGTTGGCTTAGCTAGAGAGAGAGGGCCACATCTGAGTAACAAAGAGGCACTCAGGAGGAGACTCTTAGGCACAATTACAGGGAGGTCTAGCCTCCCCTTTGCAGCAATAGCCCTCCTGTGGGCAAGTCCTGTGGTAGAGAGTTTGGCCCATCAAACCACCAGTCCCAATATCTGTGGGCACATCAGCAACCATTGAGGTGGGGAAGCCCACCACTCCTGCATTCTCCCCCAGCCCCTCAGGGGGGCTTTGCATATTTTTTCATAGTTTTTGTGTTTTTTTAATTAACTATTTTTTAAAATTAACTATTAACTATAGCAAAAAATTTAAAAAAACTTACAATAAAAAAAAACATTTCAAGCAAACTGTAACAAAAGATTAAGAAAAAGACAACTAATCTAAAATAACTACTTTACTTCCAACATCTTCCTACTCTACCCCAAGAAAATAACCTAATACAGCAACATTTCTGTGAACTTGTTCCTACCATACCCACCAGAAATTAACAAACCATAGTCATTCCTGGGCATTCCCAGAATGTTAAATTTACCCACGATAGCTTATCTATTCTTATTGGGTTATCATTCCCCCTTCAATAATTGCTCTCTATCACTAGTTCCCCTACATCCTACATTATAAACCATTTATTTTAAATTTTTCAATGTTTACATTAGTGGTAGCATATAATATTTCTCTTTTTGTGCCTGGCTTATTTTGCTCAGTATTATGTCTTCAAGGTTCATCCATGTTTTCACATGTTTCACAACATTGTTCCTTCTTACTGCTGAGTAGTATTCCATTGTGCGAATATGCCACATTTTATTTATCCACTCATCTGTTGAAGGACATTTGGGTTGTTTCCATCTCTTGGCAATTGTGAATAATGCTGCTATGAACATTGATATGCAGATATCTGTTTGTATCACTGCTTTTAGATCTTCCGGGTATATATCGAGAAGTGCAATCACTGGATCAAAGGATAACTCTATATCTAGTTTTCTAAGGAAATGCCACATTGACTTCCAGAGTGGCTGAACCATTATACAGTCCCACCAACAATGAATAAGAGTTCCAATTTCTCCACATCCTCTCCAGCATTTGTAGTTTCCTGTTTGTTTAATGGCAGGCATTCTAATTGGTGTGAGTGGTATCTCGTTGTGGTCTTAATTTGCATCTCTCTAATAGCTAGTGAAGCTGAACATGTTTTCATGTGTTTCTTAGCCATTTGTATTTCCTCTACAGAGAACTGCCTTTTCATATCTTTTGCCCATTTTATAATTGGGCTGTCTGTACTATTGTCATTGGGTTGTAGGATTTCTTTGTATATGCAAGATATCAGTCTTTTGTCAGATATGTAGTTTCCAAAAATTTTTCCCATTGAGTTGGCTGTCTCTTCACCTTTTGGACAAATTCCTTTGATGTACAGAAACTGCTAAGCTTGAGGAGTTCCTATTTATCTATTTTTTCCTTTTTTTGCTTGTGTTTTGGGTATAAGATCTAGGAAGTGACCGCCTAATACAGGGTCTTGAAGACGTTTCCTTACATTATCTTCTTGGAGTTTTATGGTACTGTCTTTTATATTGAGGTCCTTGATACACCTTGAGTTAATTTTTGTGTAGGGTGTGAGGTAGGGGTCCTCTTCCATTCTTTTCGTTATGGATATTCAACTCTCTCAGCCCCATTTGTTGAAAAGACTGTTATGTCCCAGTTCAGTGTCTTTGGGGGCCTTATCAAAGATCAGTTGGCCATAGATCTGGGGGTCTATCTCCGAATTTTCAATTTGATTCCATTGATCAATATGTCTATCTTTCTGCCAGTATTATGCTGTTTTGACAACTGTGGCTTTACAATAAGCTTCAAAGTCAGGGAGTGTAAGTCCTCCCACTTCGTTTTTCTTTTTTAGAGTGTCTTTAGCAATTCGAGGCATCTTCCCTTTCCAAATAAATTTGATAACTAGCTTTTCCAAGTCTGCTAAGTAGGTTGTTGGAAATTTGACTGGGATTGCATTGAATCTGTAGATCAGTTTGGGTAAAATTGACACCTTAATGACATTTAGCTTTCCTATCCATGAACATGGAATATTTTCCCATCTTTTAAGCCCCTTTCTATTTCTTTTATTAGAGTTATGTAGTTTTCTTTGAATAGGTCTTTTACAACTTTGGTTAAGTTTATTCCTAGGTACTCAGTTTTTTTAGTTGCTATTGAAAATAGTAATTTTTCTTGAATGTCTTCACTTTATTCATTTTTAGTGTATAGAAACATTAATGACTTATGTGCATTAATCTTGTATCCTGCTATTTCGCTAAATTTGTTTATTAGCTCCAGTAGCTTTACCATTGATTTCTCAGGGTTTTCCACATATAAGATCATATCACCTGCAAATAATGACAGTTTCACTTCTTCCTTTCCAATTTAAATGCCTTTTATTTCTTTGTCTTGCCAGTTTGCCCTGGCTAGCACTTCTAGCACAATTTGAATAACAATGGTGACAGCCAGCTTCCTTGTCTCATTCCTGATCTTAGAAGGAAGGCTTTCAGTCTCTCACCATTGAATACTATGCTGGCTGTGGGTTTTTCATATATGCTCTTTATCATATTGAGTAAGTGTCCTTCAATTCCTACCTTTTGAAGTGTTTTTATCAAAAAGGGATGTTAGATTTTGTCAAATGCTTTTCCAGCATCTATTGAGATGATCATTTGATTTTTCTCTTTTGATTTGTTAATGTGTTGTAATACATTGATTTTCTTTTGTTGAACTATCCTTGCATGCCTGGAATGAACCCCACTTGGTCATGGTGTATGTTTTTTTTAAATGTGTCTTTGGATTCCATCTGCAAGTATTTTGTTGAGAATTTTTGCATCTGTATTCATTAGGGAGATTGATCCGCAGTTTTCCTTTTTTGTAGCAACTTTGCCTGATTTTGGTATTAGATTGATGTTAGCGTCATAAAATGTTTTAGGTAGCATTCCATTTTCTTCAGTGTTTTGAAAGAGTTTAAGTAAGTTTGGTGTCAGTTCTTTTTGGAAAGTTTGGTTAAATTTCCCTGTGAAGTCATCTGGCCCTGGGCATTTATTTGTGGGAAGCTTTTTGATGACTGATTGGATCTCTTTGCTTGTGATTGGCTGCTTGAGGTCTTCTGTTTCCTCTCTGGTCAGTCTTGGCTGTTCATATGTTTCCAGAAAATTGTCCATTTCCTCTGTTTTAACCAGTTTGTTGGCATACAGTTCTTCATAGTATCCTTTTATAATTTTTTTTAATTCCTTTGGGATCCACAGTAATGTTACCTTTCTCATTCATTATTTTGTTTATATGGGTCTTCACTCTTTTTGATTTTGTCAATCTAACTAGGGCCTTGCCACTCTTGTTGATCTTTTCAAAGAACCAATTTTTGGTGTTATTTATTCTCCCTATTTGTTTGTGTGTGTGTGTGTGTGTGTGTGTGTGTGTGTGTGTGTGTGTGTGTGTGTGATTTATTTCTGCTTTAATCCTTGTTATTTCTTTTCTTCTACTTGGTTTAGGATTAGTTTGCTGTTCATTTTCTAGCTTCTTCTGTTGCTCCATTAGTTTTTTGATTTTAGCTCTTTCTTCCTTTTTGATGTATGCATTTAGTGCTATAAATTTCCCCCTCAGTACTGCTTTTGCTCCATCCCATAGGTGTTGATATGTTAGGCTCTCATTTTCACTAATCTCTATATATTTAACAATTTCTCTTGGTATCTCTTCTTTAATCCCCTGATTGCTTAGGAGTGTGTTGTTTAACCTTCAGGTATTTGTGAATTTCCTAAGTCTCTGATGGTTATTGACTTCTAATTGTATTCCATTGTGGTCAGAGAATGTGCTTTGAATAATTTCAATTTTTTGAAATTTATTGAGCCTTGTTTTATTTCCCAGCATATGATCTATTCTGGAGAAAGTTCCATGAGCACTAGAGAAGAATGTATTTCCTGGTGATTTGGGATGTAAAGTTCTATATATGTCTGTTAAATCAAATTCATTTATCATATTGTTTAGGTTTTCAATTTCCTTATTGGTCTTCTGTCTGGTTGATCTATCTATAGGAGAGAGTGATGTGTTGAAATCTCCCACAATTATTGTGGAAACATCAATTACTTCCTTTAGTTTTGCCACTGTTTGTCTCCTGTATTTTTTGGCACCCTGATTGGGTGCATAAACATTTATGATTTTTATTTATTCTTGTTGAATTGCCTCTTTTATTAGTATGTAGTGGCCTTCTTTGGCTCTCATAACATCCTTGCATTTAAAGTCTATTTTATGTAAGATTAATATTGCTACTCCTTCTTTCTTTTGGCTGTAGCTAGCATGAAATATTTTTTCTAACCTTTCACTTTCAATTTCTTTGTGTCCCTGTGTCTAAGATGAGTCTCTCAGATGCAGTATATTGATGGTTCATATTTTTGATCCACTCTGCCAATCTATATCTTTTAATTGGGGAGTTTAATACATTTACATTCCATGTTATTATTGTGTAGGCATTTCTTGAATCAGCCACCCTATCCTTTGGTTTATGTTTGTCAGATATATTTTTCCCCTCTCTCTCTTAATGTCCTTTTATGTACCCATACTGAATTTCTTTAGTACTGAACCTTTGTCCATCTCTCTCTTTCCTTTCTTTGTTTCTCTGTCACTTGGGCTCCCTTTAGTATCTCAAGTAAAGCAGTTCTCTTGTTAGCAAATTCTCTCAGCATTTGTTTGTCTGTGAAAAATTTAAGCTCTCCCTCAAATTTGAAGGAGAGCTTTGTTAGATACAGAATTCATGGTTGGCAATTTTTGTCTCTCATAATTTTAAATATGTCATGCCACTGCCTTCTTGCCTCCATGGTGGCTGCTGAGTAGTTGCTACTTAGTCTTATGCTGTTTCATTTGTAAGTGGTGAATTAGTTTTCTCTTACTGCTTTCAGAACTTGCTCCTTCTTTTCAGTATTTGGCAATGTGATCAGATTATGTCTCAGAGTGGGTTTGCATGTATTCTCTTTGGAGTCCACTGGGCATTTATGATTTTTGTATTTATGTTGTTTAGAATGTTTGGGAAATTTTTGCCAACAGTATCTTTGGATACTCTTCCTAGACCTTTGCCCTTCTCTTTGCCTCTGGTACACCAATGACTCTTACATTTGTTTGTTTTACATTATCTATCATATTCCTGAGGTCCATTTAATTTTTTTCAATTTTTTCCCCATTGTTTCTCTTGTTCTTTCATTTTCTGTTCTGTCATCCTTGAGGTCACTGATTTGTTGTTCAGCTCCCTCTAGTCTTGTACTATGAGTATCCAGAATCTTTTTAATTCAGTTGGCAGTTTCTTTTATTTCCATAAGATCATCTATTTTTTTATTTACTCTTGCAATTTCTTCTTTATACTCTTCTAGGGTCTTATTTATGTTTTTTTTTTTAATATCCTGTGCCATGCTCTCATTGTTTTCCTTTAGTCCTTTGATTAATTGCTCCAAGTACTGTGTCTCCTCTCATCTTTTGATTTGGGTGTTTGGGTTTGGGTTATCCATTTCATCTGGTGTTTTCATAGGATTTAAAATTTTCTGTTGTTTTTGGCCTCTTGGCATTTGTTTAATTTCATAGAGTTCTTTTAGGGTATGTAGGCTGATTCAAATACTTGTCTCTAATTTGTCAGGTCTATAGCTTGGTGGAGAGCACTTTCTATAACTAACCAGCAGTTCAAGTAACAGAATCTTAAGGAAGCAATTTCTGAATTGGTTCTGGGGATTTTGGGATTAGTTCTCTAATCTGATTAGATTCAAGACACTAATGACTTGATTTCCAGTAGTCAAGATGACACTTATCATTTATGGCATATGTTGGCAAGAGTGATATGTAAAGTCTCATCACTGGATACAGCTACTCAAGTGTTTATGAAAGGAAAGGGTGACAGTTTTTCTGACACCTTAATGGGTTTTGTGGGGATAAAAGGTATAATGCTCTTGACTGGTTTTTCCTAAATATACTGGATACAGGTATAAAAGAAAGAGATGAGCTCAAGCCTTCAAATTTGCAACTTAAATGCCACATGAAGTATGTGAATACTTTTATGTGTGTCTTGAAAGAAAAATCTTATTTCTTATAGCTACAGACTTGAGATTTCTGAAAAGCAGACCCAGAGTCTTATTGTGTGATGGGCTGAATTACAACAGAAATCAAATTCTTCAAACTTTCAGGGTGACTGTTTTTAAAGTGAGGGTATTTATTTGAAAGCAATGATATACTGAAAACTGGAATGAGGACATATGGGTTGATAATGACGGGAGTGCAGATATTAAAATCTTAGATTCTGCTGAGGGTTTGCCAGATTAACTTGTAATGACCTGCCCTGAGGAAACAGACACCAGACTTCCAGTCAGTCCTGAAGAATCTGGCATCAAACAGCCATCTGTTTTTTTTTTTAACTTTATTTATCAAAAGTTAAAAAAAAATTCAAGTGTTTGATGAGATTAATCCTGCTGAACCTGATAAGTCTATAAACACTTTCCCTGAGTCAAGAGCCCTCATTCCTCTGTCTGAAGAATTAATCCTCTTTCACTAGATGAAACTTCAGTGGATTGTCCTGAGGTAGTTGTCTTGCAAAACACTTCTAATTCTTCTCTTGACCTTCCATCACCACACCTCTTTACTTCCAGTCCTATAACTACACTGAAATCCCAACAGGCCCCAAGAAGTGAGGTAAAAGTGTGACCCATGAGGAGAAGTGCTATACTCCAAAATAACTTCATGATTTTTCCAATTTATATATACAAAAATCAGGGGAATATGTGTGGAAATGTATATTAATGGTATGGGGTAATGGTGAATGGGATATCATGCTGGTTTGGATGTTTTATGTCCCCCCAAATGCCATGTTCTTTAATGCAGTCTTGTGGGGGCAGATGTATTAGTGTTGATTAGGTTGGAATCCTTTGAATGTCTTCATGGAGATGTGACTCAATCAACTATGGGTGAAACATTTTATTAAATTATATCCATGGAGATATAGGACCACCCACTCAGGGTGGGTCTTGATTTAATCACTGGAGTCACAAACAGAAGGACCTCAGAGCAGCTGAGTGACATTTTGGAGAGCAGCTGAGAGACATTTTGGAGACAGCCAATGAAGGCAGACTTTTGCTGTCACTTTGGAGATGCTAGCCCAGTATTTGCTCTAGAGAAGCTAAGGACAAAACACCCCAAGAGAAATATTTTGAAGAATGCATAGGAGCTGAGAGAGGAGATGGAACACAACCTGGGACCAGATGCCAGAAGAATTAGAAGTTTTTTGCAAGATAATTACCTCAGGGCAATCCATTGCAGTTTCATCTGGTGAAAGAGGATTAATTCTTCAGACAGAAGGCATGCCAGCCACATGCCTTCCCAGATAACAGGTTTTCCAGATGCTATTGGACTTCCTTCAGTGGAGCTTTTCTCATGCTGATTCTTTAATTTGGACATTATCATGGCCTACAGACTGTAAATTTGTGACAAAATAAACCCCCTTTATAAAAGACAAACCATTTCTGGTATTTTGCATAATGACAGCTTTAGCAAACTGGAACAAATATAAAGTTGGATCAGGCTGAATTTAGTGATATGAACCCACTAAGCAGATATTCTGTATTCAATGTTGTAGCTCAAGGGGTTAGGAAGGACTCTAACAGTGTGTTCATGTGGTTGGCTGAAATGTGGACCAAAAGGTGACTTATAACACCTGAGATGAAAATGCCATAATTGCCCTGGTATAATGTAGATGAAGGGATCCGAAGGCTAAGAGAGATTGGATTGTTTGAGTGGATTTGTCATGAAAAACATGTTCACCAACCCCAGAAATGTCCAGAGGACACACCTTTCAGCAGGGAGTGTGAGGAAAGTTTGTGAGACTGACTCCATCTTCCCAGAAGAATTCTGTGTACAGTTGCTCTTCTCTGTAAGTCAGATATTACTGTGAGAACTACTGTCAGTGAACTTGGATCCTTAATTGCAATGGGGATAATTGAATTTTGGGTTATATGAGCCAAATAGCAGCACTTAATCACAAAGGACAATGTGGGTATGGCTACCATAATGGACAGCAGAATCAAAGCAAGAATCAAAGTAGTATGACTTATAAAGACCTATAGCATTGAAAAATAGATCATGGGGTACCTAGAAGTAAAATAGATGGATAATCTACTAAATTCTTATTTTATCCATATAAACAGAAGAGTTCTACCTCAAGTGAACAGAAGTCTAACTTGAATTACATAACAGAGTGTCACAGCTCCTTAATCAGTTCTGAGACTTGAAACAGTTCACAGAACAAGAGCCCTTTAAATGAAAGGAAGGCCAGGTCCCTTTGGGAAATGATGCTGCTATACTGTTCTACTGTTAATCTTCCTCACAGCCTTCTACAAATGGACCTATAGACTTATCAGGATAACTGTGCATTGGGGAAAATGAAATGATTAGACTTTTGGAGGATTATTAGACACTGGCTCAGGGGTGACATTAATTCTAAGAGACTCAAAAAATGACTGTGGTCCACAAATCAGAGTAGGTGATTAATGGAGTTTTAGCTTAGATCCATCTCACAGTGGGTACAGTGGGTACAGTGGGTACAGTGGGTCCCAGGACCCATTCTGTGGTTATTTTTCCAATTCCAAAATTCATCACTGGAAAAGACATGCAAAGCATCTGGCAGGATCACCATATCGGTTCTCTGATTTGTGTAGTGGGAGCTATTATGGTAGGAAAGGCTGAGTGGAAGACACTAGAACTTCCCATACCTAGAAAAATAGCAAATAAAAGCAATATCACATTCTTGGAGGGACTGCAGAGATTTGTGCCACCATCAAGAACTTGAAGGGTGCAGGGGTGGTGATTCTCACCATATCCCTATACAACTCTCCTATTTGGCTTTTGAAGAGAACAGAAATATCTTGGAGGATGACAATTAATTGTCATTATCCAAGTTTTGATACCAATTTCAGTTGCTATTCCAGAAATGACATTATTCCTTGAGCAAATCATCACATCCCTGGTAACTGGTTTGCAGCTATTGACCTGGAAAACATTTTTTTTTCTCAATTGCTGTTAGAAAAGACCACCCAGAAACAGTTTTATTTCAGCTGTAAAGGCCAGCAATACATATTCACTCTCCTACCCCAGGGTGTATCAATTCCCCAGCCCTATGTCATATTCTAGTTTGCCAGGACATTGACCACCTTTCCCTTCCACAAGAGATCACACTGGTCCCTTATATTGGTCATTTCGTATTGATTGGACCAGTGAGCAAAAATTAGTAACTACTCTAGACTTAATGGTAATGCATCTGTGCATCAGAAAGTGGGAAATAAATAAAACAAAAATGCAGGGGCCTTCCATCTTAGTGAAATTTATATGTATCCAGTGGTGTGGAGCATATCGAGATAGTCTTTCTAAGGAGAAGTATAAGCTGTTGCATATGGATCCTCCAATTACAAAAAAAAAGAGGCACAATGCCTAGTTGGCCTGTTTGGGTTTTGGAGAGGACCTCATCCTCATTTGGGTGTGCTACTCTGGCCTATGTATTGAGTGACCCAAAAAGCTCTTAATTTTCATGGGGATTGAAATAAGAAGAGACTCAGCAACAGGTCCAGGCTGCTGTGCAAGTTGCTCAGCCACTTGGGCCATATGATCAGGAGATCCAATGGTGCTGGAAGTGTCAGTGGCAAATAGAGACACTATCTGGAGCTTTTGGCAGGCCTCTATAGTAGATTTTAAATGCAGAGACTTAGGATTGCAAAGATAATATAGGGAATACACATATACCTCGCACCCACTTTCCCCTATCATTGATATCTTACATTAGTATGGCAACTTGTCTCAATTAATGAATCAATATTGATACATTATTTACTAAAATCCATATTTTCATAGTTTCTTAGTTTTTACCTAATGTTCATTTTCTGTTTCAGATCTCACCCCACAGATACCACATTATATTTAGCCATCTTGTGTCCTTAGGCTCCTCTTGGCTTGGCAAAAATATTTTCTTTATTATTACAGTGATCAACTACAAGAAGTGTCTAATACAGAAAATTAAAAAGAATTTTGATGATATGCATATAAACTAGGGATTAAAATTAAAAGTTAGAAGTTAAGTAACATAAAATGGTTAACTAAACAACAAAAACCACAAAATATATTTTTTGGCATCTGGAACATATAAATCAAACTGTTTTGTTTGTGTTAAACTATATATAATATATCTTAAAATAATTCTGGCAGAATGCATTAGCTCTTTATTTTTTAAAAACGTGTCATTTTGTTAAATTACACATAATATAACTTAAAATATTGCTGGCAGAATGCATTAGCTGTTTATTTTTTAAAAACCATGTCATTTTCTTTCTGGGCACAGCTAAACCAAATTTTGTAGCACTGCTTAGAGTTAGGAATGTCCTTACAATTTGTTCTCACCAATAAAAAAGGCGAATATGATGTTTGTCATTTTTGGGTTCAAACTTTTAAGAAGCTCGTGCTCTTTTCCTTTACACATACCTATAATGGTGATGTCCATGTGTACAATGGAAGCTGAGCATAAAGATGGCATCATCTCTATCATAATCTATCTCCATATGGTAGAATGCCAGCTTGCATTAATTTCACATACCAAAGACAGCCATATATCCAAACATACAATTGGAGTGAGCCATTTTATGCTTTAAATCTGTTCATAGAATGATTTATTCTTTGTTCTTTAGTACAATGATTTAAATTATTTTACAATTTTGTACTTAAGTACCTGAAAATTACAACTTTTAACTGAAATAAACTTTTTCCCTTCTGGACCAAGATGAGGAAAATGGGTTAGAAAATTGGATTTGAACATCAGACTTTAGATTGAAGTTTTGAAAGAGGTGCAAAAAAGTTAGAGTAAATATAAGGAAAATGATGATTAAACATGCCTAATAGAGAAGATGGATTTTCAAGCCACATGAGTGACTGAGAATTGATGTACTATAAGAATTATGATAATGAATTTCATTATTAATATGGTGAAAGGAAAATAAAGGAAAAATGGTTTAAAATATAGTACACATACCTGAATCATAAATATTAAAAATGTATTTTAGCTAAGAATGAATTTACATATAAAGTACATGGATACATGTCTAGGGACTTGGTAATAATTATGATTTCCTCCATATTAATTATGATGCATTTATCTTTAGAGTAGTTTTAGTTAACTATTGCTGTTTGACAATCCACCTCACTTTCTAGAGGCATTAACAATTATGGAGTTTACATCATGATTGTTTGCAGTCATTTGACAGGTAAACTGGCAATGGAGTTTCCAAAATAGCCACATACATATGTCTGCCATTTGGTGCTGGTATTCAACTGAGACACTTTGGTTCTCCTTTAGTAGGTTAATCTGTGTTTCTTCACAGCAGGATGGCCTCAGAGTTCAGGGATTGCAAAAGCAGAAGGTGAAAGACCATATAAGTCCTAGACCCCTAATCATAATTTCCACCTTCTTTTCTTGTTCACAGCAAGTCATGAGGCCAACCTAGATAAAAAGGGGTGGAAAAATATATTCCATTGTTTCATAGGGGAAAGAGAAACATCACATTTTAAAGATGTGTAGACACAGAGACTTGCATGATTCATTGTGAGTCATTATTATAATAATTTACAACAGTCTAATGAAAAAGATCAAACCCTGTAGTCACACATATTTGCTGTTGACAACCATGTTTCTCTTTCTTTGTGTTACCTCTCTGAATCTCAATTTCCTTACCTAAAAAGGATAGGAATAAAAATTGAGTGGTTCTCAGAAAGATGCTTTGCACAAGTAAAACACATATCAGATATGAGGCACTAATCAAAACAATTACAAATTACTTATTATAATTATAACCATAAGCATTATTATTAGGATTCAGCTAAAATTATTTCATTATATATGATATATGAAATCTTCACTAGATAATTAATTCCCATCACTTTAGTAGAGTTAGACAATTTGTTTCCAGTCAACTTATTCATGTATGGAGCCTTAGAGCAAAGTCATAAAACAAGACATAATTATTGAATGTACCTGATCCAAACTTTCAAAACAGATTATCCTAATTTTTCCCTTGTCTCTGAATTTTTCTGCACTTCTCTGGTATTAGAATTTTAGATATATTTCACAAATGCAATTATTCTACAGGCTATTTCTTTGGCTTTTTTATTTTTGAATCTAAAAATTTCTGTATTGCTTTCAGATTTCCTTAAAACTTGATTTTCACAAGTACTGTGTTTCAATATATACATAGGCTTCCCTCTTAAAATCCTTGCTGTGAATTATGCCACCCTAGTGACTCCTTTTTGGTTTCCTGATAAGGAGAGAATATTTATACAACTCTCACAGCTTTTTAAACCACAATGGATATCAAATAAGGCATCTGAGAGTTGGAAGAAAAAAAAAAAAAACACTGCATGAGAAACATTCATAGAGCAATAGTCTTAATTCTTCATTTTATACTAAAAAGGTTTCAATATTGTAGCTAGTGGAGTCATAAAAAGAACAAGAATTTGGATGTTGTTTTCAAATGGTTACAAAACAGAGGTTTATTTTGGTCAACTTAAATTCATTAATGGGTGATCCACTTACTGAGTCATCATGTGTTTGCTGTGGTCTTAATAGGACTTAGGTACCTCTCCAAATCCTACTAAGGAATCTGGAATTACATCACTGAAAAAAATAAAGAATCCATACTCATGAAACTTACGTACTGGTGAGGAAGTAAACAAACAAATAAATGTTAGACATTCCTTGGAAAGCAAGTGAAATATGGTGAAGAGGATAGGGCTTATATATTTCAGTCAGGGGGAGTTAAGCTATTTCATATAATGAGATCAAGGACTGTCTCACTGGTGAGGTAATTTCAAATATGGATCTGAAGGAAATGATAAAGCAGGTCCTGCAGATATCTGGAAAAATATCTTCCAGGGAGAGGAAACAGCAAGTTGCAGAAGACAATATAAGAAAATTACTGAGGTTTCAAGTGATTTAGCAACTTATAGGTACTAGTAAAAACTATGACTTTCAGTTTACTGATAATAAAATCATTCATATTCCATAGTTTTAAGCAGAAATGTGACATATTTTGTCCCATTTCTGCTTAAAACTCATATTTATGAGTTTTTGTGCTTGTTTTATTAAGAAAAGACTTCCTAAGTAATAGTGTAGAAGCAGGAGGTAGTAAAATTATTAGTCTATATAAATATTATTGAATATGCACATTTGAAGTACTAAATTTATATATGTCACTCAAATTACATTATTCTTATATAAGTAACTTTGCTAATGGATCCTAATTAACTTTGGAAATGTACTAACCATAGTGAAGAAGGAAATTACAAGTGGGTATTGTTTGTCTTCTATACAGAATACTGGGGGCAATCAGGGCCAAATTTTCTATAATTCCACTCCCAAACATGCAGAGTGGAAGGAAAATCAGTTGTATCTTCATGTATTTCTCATCAGTTGAGGCTATTATCTTCATCCTTCTTTGCATTATTTGGCATTGTGCCCCATAAGTTTTATATTTTTCTCATTTCAATTAACAGAAAAGAGAACCTTCCCAAATCTCTTTTACAGATTCACAATTTTAGAGGTTAGATTATAGCAAAGATGATGTTTTACTCATTAAGTATTTCAAAAAGGAAATAGCACCCAAAATACTGGTTCAAAGTCAGAATCTTTAGAAAGAAAACATAAAACAGTTCACAAGTTATTTGAGTTTCCATGGCTTCTCAAGCAAATACCACACAAAAGTATGGCTAAAGCAATGGTAATTTAATGTTTCATGGGTTTGAGGCCAGGAAAAATTCCAAGTTAAGGCAATGTTTTCTTCCTGAAGACTGACATTCTGGGGCTGGCTGTTGGCAATCCTTGGTCTTTGGCTTCTCTGTCACATGGTAATTCACATGGTGGTCTCTCCTTCCTCTCTGTTCTTTTCTGGGTTCCATGGAATTTTAGATTTGGGCTTCCCATGGGTTTTTCTCTCTGAATTTTATTCTGCTTTAAAAGGACTCCAGTAATAGGATTAAGACCCATCCTAATTGTGGTGGGCCACACCTAGACTAAAGTTGCCTCACCAATAAGGTCCTACTTACAATCGGTTCTCTCCCATGGGAATGGATTACGTTTATGTTTTCCTGAGATAGGTACAACTCTAAACCACCACAGAGGTTGCTTTTTTTTTTTTTTTTTAGGGATCTTCGAGGAGACAGAAGAAGATGGTGGCATAGAGAGGAATGAGCATTAGTTAGTCCCCCTGGAGCAACTAATAAACAACCAGGAACAACTAGTACATGATCTGGAATAGCTACGTGGCACAACTGTGACTGTCCACACATCATGCACCAACCTGGATTCGGAGGAATGCCTGAGATCACAGTGTGGAATCTCTGAGTAGAAACTGTGGATATGAGCTGGAAGACACCTCCCCCCATGGCAATACAAACTGCAAAGCCTCACTGAGATAGAGAGGAGCACTCTCTGAACAAGTGAATATACCTCAGGCCAGCTCCAACTGGGGTTTTAATTGGCAAATGTGGACTGCTCAATGCAAGCTACAAATCCCCAACAAGCAGACAGAGGCTTTTAGTGACAACTAACCTTGAAGAGCCAGGGGAATTCTCTGTCACAGGAGAAGGAGCCCAGAGGACCGGGTGTAATCTCTGGCTAATGCCTGAAACTGGGGGCCATGGACTGACCCTGAAAGGGGGTGTTCTGTCCCTTTATCTCTCTCTCAACGTGAACAGCTAAGTGGAGAAAGCCTCAGCCATTTTCAGTTTGCAGCACTCTGACCCAAACAAGGGTTGAGAAAGCAGAGTCATAGAGACAAAAAGCCTATTTAAATGCAAATGAAAATTCCCTAAGGGATGTGTCTTCCATAAGAGGAAAGAGGTGATACCCAGCTGTACTGCCCACCTTCCATTCAGAAACAGACTCCAGGGCCTGGGGGAAAACAATCAAACCAGAAACAACTTAAGCTAAGAATTAAAGGGCCCACAACTCTTTACACCAGTTGGGAATGACAGACTGACAGGTGCCACCTGCTAGGCAGGTTAGGAAAAGTACAGCACCTTGAGGCCTCACAGGGTGTGTCAATCTTCTAAGTCACACCCTCAGGGAAACATGGTGCTGAATATTTCCTCCTTCTGGGATCTGAGCCAGTTCTGGTCTGGGAAAACTTGATTAGGGTACCAAGGAAAATAGATGCCTAGACAACAGAAAACTACAACCTACACTAAGAAAAATGAAGGTATGGCCCAATAAAAGGAAGAAATTTACACATTAACTGAGATACAGAAATTGAAACAACTAATGCTAGATCAATTCAAAAAGTTTAGGGAAGATATGGGAAAAGAGATGAAACATATAAGGAAAACACAGTGAATGTAAGGTAGAAATTGAAAGTTTGAAAAAAAACTGGCAGAATCTATGGAAATGAAAAGTACAACACAAGAGATGAAAGACACAATTGAGACATACATCATCAGAACTCAAGAGGCAGAAGAAAACACTAAGGAACTGGAGAACAGGACACCTGAAATTCTACACACAAAAGAACAGACAGGGAAAAGAATGGAAAAATATGAGCAATGTCTCCAGGAATTGAATGACAACATGAAATGCTTGAGTGTATGTGTCATGGGTGTCCCAGAAGGAGAACAGAAGGGAAAAGCGACAGAAGCAATAATAGAGGAAATAATCAATGAAAATTTCCCGTCTCTTATAAAAGACATAAAATTACAGATCTAAGAAGTGTAGCATACCCCAAACAGAAAAGATCTGAATGGCCTACACCAAGACACTCAATAATCAGATTATCAAATGTCAAAGACAAAGAGAGAATCCTGAAAGCAGCAAGAGAAAAGCAATCCATCACATACAAAGGAAGCTTGATAAGACTATGTGCGGATCTCTCAGCAGAAACCACGGAGGCAAGAGGGAAGTTGTATGATATATTTAAGGTACTGAAAGAGAAAAACCACCAACCAAGAATCCTATATCTGACAAACCTGTCCTTCAAATATGAGGGAGAGTTTAAAATATTCTTTAACAAACAGACAATGACAGAATTTGTGAACAAGATACCTGCTCTACAGGAAATACTGAAGGTAGCACTACAGACAGATAGCGAAAGACAGGAGTGAGAGGTTTGGAAAACAATTTTTGGAGATAGTAACATAGCAATGTAAGTAAACTGAACAAAAATGACTGTGAATATGGTTGAAAGAGGTAGTTTAGGAGTATGTAGGACACCAGAAAGAAAGAGGAAAGATAAAGACTGGGACTGTATAACTCAGGGAAGTAGAGTGTTCAACAACTGTGATAGAATGTGCAAATATATATTTTTTGATGAGGGAAAACAAATGAATGTCAACCTTGGAAGGTGTTAAAAATAGGGAAGTATTGGGAGAAAATACCATCAATGCAACTAGAGACTGTAATTAACAGAAACATTGTATTATTCTTCCTTTAATGTAACAAAGGCAATATGCCAAAGCTAAATGCATGTAAGTGGGGACATAAGGGAGGGATATGGGAGTCTTGGCTTGGTAATGTTGCCTGACTCTTAATTCTACTTTAGTTTAATGTTATCTTTCCTTTTGTTGCTTCACAGCTGTCATGTTTTTCTTTTTCTTTTTTTCCTTTTCCTTTTTCTCTCTACCTTCTTTGAGTCTCCCTCCTGCTTTTTTGGAAGAAGTGGAGAAGCCCTTATATAGATAGTGGTGATGGTGGTGAATACATAAATATGAGACTATATAGGGAACCACTGATTGTTTACTTAGGAAGGAATGTATGGTGTGTGAACAAAACTGTCTTTAAAAAATCGGCTGATGAAGAAAACTTGAGGGCACTATATTGAGTGAATAAGTCAGACACATAAGGACAAGTATTGCATGGTCTCACTGATATTAACTAATTATAATACGTAAACTCATGGACATAAATTATGTTACCAGGATATAGAATGAGGCCAAAACATGGGGAGCAGTTGCTTATTATGAGCGGAAGGTTCAACTAGGTTGAGTTTAAATGTTTAGAAATGGACCAAGATGATGGTAGCACATTGTGAGAATAACTAACAGTGCTGAATGGTGCATGAATGTGGTGGAAAGGGGACGCTCAGAGTCATGCATGTCACCAGAAGGAAAGCTGGAAGTTAAAAGATGGGAATGTATAAAACAGTGAACCTTGTGGTGGACAAGATTAACTGGGGTGTCCATGATTAACTGTGCATGATTACTGTACAACTCTTCATTGATTAAGTGTACAAATATTAGAAATCTCTTTCATGAACCAGAACAAATGTTTGAGACTATAACTAGAAGTTAATATTAGAGGGACACATAGGGAAAAAAATACCTATTGCAAACTATATACTAGAGTTAGTAGTATTTTAACGCTCTTTCATCAACAGTAACAAATGTACTATATCAATACTATGAGTCAACAATGGAGGGGAAATGGTTAGGGGTTTTGGAGGATTTGATTTTCCTTCTTTTGTCTTTATTTCTTTTCTGTAGTAATGAAAATGTTCTAAAAATTGAAAAAAAATTGTGGTGATGAATGCACAGCTGTATGATGGTACCAGGGGCAATTGCTTGTACACTTTGGATCTTTACATAATTGTATGGTATGTGAACAATCTCAATTAAAAGAAATGGGGGGATCTTTATGAAGGCCTAAACTTGTTGCTTAAAATATTTTTTGTTATGAAAATATTTCCTACTAAGTGGTCCCTTCTTATATTTATTATATTGACAAGGGTCTTAGAAAGTTGCCATGATCTAGAATTCCTTCAATTTGATAAATTAAGGTTTTCCTATCACAACCCAGTGATTAGAAATATGGTGGCTTCCTCAGGAATTTAACAGCAGATTTTAGCATTAAAAATAATCTTTATACAACCTGAATTGTAGTAGTAACTTAATATTTTTGTGTGAGCAAATGGTTGAATTTGGTCATGTATATACTTATGCACACACATGCACATACACACATATATATATTGTTGTTTTAGAAATATAGATAAACAGAGATACAGGTATATAGGTATATAGATATATATTTATATAGATATATAGTTATATGTGGAGAGACAGAGACAGAGAATGTTTCACATACATTTTGTCAAGATAATATTTAAAATAGAAAAGGCAATCTAAGCATAAAAAATAAAGACAATAAATCAATCCAAGGTAAATAACAACCCATAAATAGATAATTACAGTAAGAATTGTTTAAAATCATAGTCATAGGATGGAAAATAGTCCAGCTCATGGGAATCTCATTCTTCTCTCCCTGTGGACATGTGGGTAACTGAACTTATTTGACCACACTATGGTCAAGGACAACCCGTGTCTAGTCCTAGCTGATTTGTGAGCAGATGGCCAGACACTGAGACTTTATAAAGCTCCCATGATGTCATCCTAGAAAAACATGCCACATGAAGGTCTCATTAGCCCATGTCCCTAAATAACTACAGTGAGTAGAATACCCCCTCTTTTCCTTCTCAGCTTCCCAGGGTTGGCCAAGTAATATACGTGAGAAGCGTGTCTGTAGTTTTGTGTTTATTTGTCTATAGGAGTACACAAGACCCAAGATGCTTGTCTCTAGTGTATGAAATATATTTACTAAATTTATTATTAGAGAACTCAAGAACTGTTGTGGTATTTAAAATTGGTTTAAGTTATACAGGTAAATTTTTTTCAAAAAAATTCAACCATCAATTATGCTTAACTTCCTTCTTCCCTCTCTACTTACCTACTCATCCTTCCTTCCTTCCTACTTCCTTCTTTCCTTCCTTCTTTTATTCCATAAACTTTTCCTACTTCTTTCTTCTTTCTTTGCTTCATTTCTTCTTTCTCACCTTCATTTCCTTCAATCATTCCTTCTTTTCTTCCTTCTCTTCTTCCTTACTTCATTTTTCTCCAACAACAACAAAAAAATCTCTTTCCTATATTCCAGAGAGCATAAAAAAATTTTGCATAGAACTTGGCATAAATCTGTGCATAAAGTCACCTCAAGCTTTCACAATATATATAATAAGATGTGTCTTAAGCTTTGTGTCTTGGTCAGTCACCTATTTTGCTGATGTCAGTCAAAATAACAAAATGAGAGATAGTTTCCTCTTCTATAATGAAACAATAGTTATTATTCCTGTTGTTAATCAATAAATATTTGGCAATTATTATTCATAGTTTTCTGGGACTTACGTTTGTTATTTTTTTTGAAAGTGTGTAAAATCCATAGTGAGTCTCTCTTTAAAAGTAGTTTCATTAGCTTAGGAAGACATGTATGTATAACTGGTCATAAGATTCACTGCACTAAGTATGTCTTTGATATTTTTAAAACTTTTTATTTTAGAAAAATTTTATACTTATAGAAACATTACAAAGATAGTACAAAAAGTTCCTATATACCCACACCATTTTTCTTTATTATTATCTTACATTAATATGGTGTATTTTTTTACAATTAATGAACCAACATTAATATATTAGTATTAAGTAAAGTCCATTTCACCTTCTGAGCAGAATGAACAACCAAGAATATTGCTCAAAGTTCTGCCCACTTGGAGGAATGTCTGTTCTTCCAAGATGTCCCAGAAAGTCTTATGCTGTCCACTTCCAATGGGTACCTGCATAATATACAGAACTCTCTGTAAATCTGGTCCAAGTTTTCACTTCCTCAGTCTCCTGATCATAGGGAACTTTCCAAGATGCTGTAGCTGTGTACTGGGAAAAGGAAGGTAATATACCAGGAGTAGGGGCCATGGGCACTTGGGCTACTTCCATTTTTAGTTTCTTTTTTTCTTTTTAATTGTAGAATATAACATATTTTTATAGAAGTGATAACTGTCCAAGTGCAATTTAACAAATAATTTAGAGAGAAAATTTCAAAGAATCCTATGGGTTACTACCATAGTTTGAGTTATTTCCTTATTCTGAAATATAAATATATACAAAATGGTGATAACTTTAAAATTACAGTTTAACACATAACTATATAGCAAATTTCAAAGAATGTTATGGTTACAGTTCCACCATTTCAGTTCTTTCCTTCTAGCTATTCTAATACCCTAGCAACTAAGAAAAAGAAAATTATGTAGAGATTCACTATTCATAATCTTTGTTAAATTCTATCTTGTCTGCTGCTACCACTTCTTTGAGACTTCTTTGTGCCTTCAGGATGTGCTTTGAGCCTGATATTTTACATACCACTTCCATTTTATGATGGAGTGCTTCTGTGCACAACCTAATTTATGGCTTGGTGAGTCAGACACCACCCAGTTCATTATGGAAAACTCAGGTCTGACTGTAACTTGGCAGCCCATAGTCAAGTGTTCAGTCTCTACAAAGACCATTAGTGGTTCAAATTTTGTATCTCAAAAGGAGTATAGTTCTCTGCAGAGGAGAGCCAGGCTTCACTCTAAAATCTTGAGGTCTATGCTGCGATTCTCCTATTTCTGCCTGCAAAAGACTCCATGTAGCATCTCTATTTGCCTGAGACTTCATGCGCCTTTGAATCTGTTGGCTCTTATGGTTTATGCATGCTTTATAATCTTTTAGAAAGTAGATATGACTCTATAATAGCTATTAGCAGGACTTTTGTGTTAATTTGACACCTGAGAGAGTATTAGATTTTTAAATATTTCAGAATTCAGTAATAACATATCTAGCCTGATGTTTTTATCCCTTTGTTTGAGGTAAGAAAATCTACAAAGTTAATCAAAATGGACTGTCAAATATATATATATATACATATAAAATATCAGTTTGAGGTAGAATATGTTCACGGAAAGCCAACTGAAAGTCATCCAACATAATCTCAATATGCATTTGCAGTAATGTAGCATGAATTAAGCTGTTATATTATTGTAGAGTGATAACAGAAGTGGATAGTCTTCTAAATCATGTGAAATTAACCAGTTGTCAGAAAAATTCTGTACATTCCAGTAAGAAGCAATGTTTGTGAAGTATGAAGCACCAACAAATTTAAAACAGCTTGCAGAATTAAATTGGCAGTAGTATTGGCCATATAGAATTGAAAATCCATAATAAATTATCCAAACTATTGTATGCTATGGTCTATGACATAATTTTGATTTTGTGTGAGAAATTCCAAAGCATGTTCAAATCTTTCATGAACAAAGAAAAAGATATATGATAATCAGGAAGCTCTTGAGTTGTGGTTAGCAAGGGAGGACTTAAGGACAGAAAAGATAGCATTGTGAGTGGGATTCTGGAGTTCCAGTGCCTCAGTATTGGGCAGATTATTTCAGAAAATTTTAGAATCAACTGATAACAATATCATTTTATCCCCAAAATGCCTTAAGTTCTCCTTTGGTGGTTGGGGATCATCAAAGGCCAGAGCTGAAATGCAGTCTCCCATGTCCAAGGTATGTGCAGTTTCATATGTCCAGATGAGGGAAAAAGAATTCTCCTATTGTTTAGGGGCAGGTTAGTCTCTTCGCCTAAATGTCAGTCAAGCTCAAGTTTAGTTAACTTATTAGGTATGGGAAATTCTCTGGTGACTGGAAATCAGACATAAAAATTAAATTTCTTAATTTAAAAATAAAAATAATTTATTATTGTCCAGACAACTTGACTCTTTCATAAGGAATATATCATTTAACTAGGAATCTAAGGGCAATAGAGTAATCCTTTCAGTTAAATAAATAGTGCATTATCCCTATTTGGATAATACATTTAAAGATTCACTTTAAATATTATATATTTCATATTCTATAATAAAAAATGTGATTAAAAAAAGTCAATCCACTTGCATCTTAGCCCTTGCATATGTCTGTCCCTCTACCTCAAAGCACTTCCAATGATTTTGCAGCTGCTTTCCAGACATCCTCCCTCCTTGGGTCCCTGACTATTCCAGAGCCACACACAACAAAGGGACCCAAGGACCTTAACCCCTTCACCTTCTCCCTGCCTCCCCCAGGCTCCTTTATCTTTAGCCTTTGGGCAGAAAGCACCTTCTTCTGTTACCTTTCTTATCCTGAGTTTTGAGGTCTCCTCCCAACCCCAACCATTCCCCCAGCCCTTAGAACACAAAAATTTCATGACAGTGTGGTGCCTGATTATAGAGGCCTGTTGTCACCTGTAAAAAAGGATTCAATGAATTTCATAGCTGTTTTAGATTCCTAGGCTGTTCAAGCAAATACCATGAACTAGGTCAGGTTAAACAATGGGAATTTATTAGCTCAAAATAAACCAGCCTTTAAAGGCTAAGAAAAAAGTCCAAATCAAAGCATCATCAAGGCAATAGTTTCTTCCCAAAGACTGTTGTATAGGGATGGCTGCCAGTGATCCTTTGTCCTTGGTTCCTATGTCACATGGCAGTGCACATAGATGTCTTTCCTGGCCACTCTATTCTCTTCCAGGTTCCATTGAATTTCAGCTTCTTTCTTCCCAAGGCTTTCTCTCTTTCTGTCTGAATTTCATTCCAATTACAAATGACTCCAGTAATAGGATTAACACCCACCCTGATTGAAGTGGGCCACACCTTGATTGAAGTAACCTGATCAAAAGGGCCTACTTAAAATGGGTTCACACCCACAGGAATAGATTAAGTTTAAGAAGTTATTTTTCTGGGGTATACACAACTTTAAACCACCACAGTAAGGTATGATTAAGACGTAATGAAAAATATTGAGGCATACAGTTTTGCTTTTCTTGTAATTAACTTACCATATACCCAACGAATCAGTTTGAATATTGCTTTAAGCAGTATAGTAGCAATTCTGAAAATATTATAATACCTGTTATGTAATGTTAGATTTTTTTCTTAAATTTGATGCTACATACTATCAGTGTTATTGATAATGTGCTATAACTTAACATTTCTAAGCCCATATATTAATGTGCAGTAGTGCACATATTATGGCAATAAAACTTAACTCAGCCAATCACTGCTTTGCAAAAATTTATATTTATTTCTAATAAAGTAAATTATTTGTATGTATATTTCTCTACAAATAACTTGTAATTATAAAATTTATGCAGTATCCTAAATAATTGTGTCATATATTCAAATTTTGCATTATTTCTGTACTAAGTACAAAATTTATCTCAAGACCAAATCTCTCCTTACATTGTCACTTCAAACTGTTTGTTGGAATATGATTTCTGTTTGCCTCTCAGTTCTCCAAAGTCAACATTTTCAAAAACTAAGTTGCCTAGAGTTAGAAAATCTTGGACCTTGAGAAGTTCCCTAGTCTTCCTCCATGTATTATAGATAAAGAAACATCTCCCACCTTATTGCCTTCCAAATTCTTGATATTTCTTTTTATATTGTTTTATTTTTCATAATTTATCTAAACTAAATTTATGTTGCTGATAAACCGTATGTTTTTAGCTTTGTGGTTTGTATTATTATACACCAAATTCAGTTACAATAGTAAATTGAATGTTTATGTTTGCCCATAGTCCATATTGAACCACAGTGAAATGATATTTTATGGAGAAAGAGGCATGAATCTTCAAAGATAAAGGGAATAGAAAAAGTGAGTCAACAGAAAGAAAGATCTCTGAATGATGAATGGTAATAAAAAGTAGCAAACAGGGAAAAGCTGAAAGGTCGGAGACTGTGCATCTAAAAATAAGAATCAAGAGGATAGGCACCAAAGGGCTACATGAATTAAAGTATTAGATCTCTCTGAACATGGGAATTTTGATGGTGATTTGTTAAAAATCTGTACGAAGTGCAGTTTTAACCTGGATTCACATAAACACTCTTACAGGCAATTGACTATCTTCATGCTCTGAGATGATAGTAAATTTATTGTTTGGAAGGTATGCACCTGATGAAATCTTGGGTTCAGGCATGATCTGCCAAGCTGATTGTATGCCATATTGAAAATTGTGGAGTTAAGTGAAAGTATGTATTTTCAACAGAGAGTCCTCCAACCCCACTTAGCACTGAGAATGTTCTCTGGAAGGCTGATGACTCTGCTTTCCCACCAACCTAAGACAGGAAATTGGAAGTGTCTTCACTCAGGTAATTGACTAGCTCAAAATAAAGACATTTAAATACTAACATCAAGGAGTTCTCCAATGAAATCACTGGACCTTGCCAAATCACAGTTAACCTAACATACCAACAGGTATACCATGAGCATAGAATTTCTGATCTGTTTTTAAAGTTCTTTACTCTTAAATATGATAGGTGATTACCAGATATCTGAGGAAAGAGTTTTTTATGGTGATTTATGAGAGAAGATCCTTAGCTGATTTATGGCAGGAAAGGATGCTTGAAGAGAGTAGATGAGGCATATGGTGGCTTGGAGTTATGTACCCCAGAAGAAACATGTTCTTAATCTTAATCTATTCCTGTCAGTGTGAGTGCCATATATATATGAGTTTAAGATGAGGTTATCTCAGTTAAGGTATGACCCAATTGAATCTGGATGGGTATTAATCTTATCACTGGAGGCCTTAGAGAGATTGCCAGAGAGAGAGAGACAGAGAGAGAGATAGAGAAAGAGGAGGGGAGGATATCACAGGATGCAACCAGAAGCTTGAAGACAAGGAAAACTGTGGAAACTGGAGGCAAAGGAAGATGCCACCATGAGTATTGCCATGTGACAGGAAAGACAAGGAACCCCAAGGATGTCCAGCAACCAGTTATAGAACTCCAAGTCTTCAGGGAGACCATGCTGAGGTCTCAGTTTTGGATTTCTCTTAGCCTCAAAACAATGAGTCATTAAATTTCCATTGCTTAAGCAAACCCAATGTATATTATTTGTTTTAGCAGCCTTGAAACTAAAACAAGACACTAAAGTAATTCTTTGGTTAGCAAGAGTGAGATTGTTAGATGTATTTACTAATATTCTTAAGCCTTGTTGTTGGTCACTTTAAGTTGATGATCAATAATATAAAGTGAAATCTAAGTTGACTTACTTTTCTGTAGTGAAACCCATGTATTCAACAGCATGTTCTTTTTTTAACCTATGGTTTACATTAAGATATTTAAATATCATTAATGAATAGGTATCATGGCTCATTAAAGTTTAATTAACATTCTCTGAACTATACATTAAATCATATTATCTGTCATTTATTTGTTATGACCATAGCTTTTGAACATATTCCATATTTCCAGTTATACTTATTAATTTAATCCTCACTAATACAAATCCTTTTTTTCTCATTTGTATACTCTGCATTGTACAGAAGAGGTTTATTGGAATTCCTTCACAGTATCCATAATTGTGGATGCATGCCTTTAGTCTGGGATATTGTTTTTAGGTCTATCATTGCTTAGTAGCTTTCTTTTCCTGTCTTCATGTCCCCCTCTGCCCCATCCAATGATTTTTTTTTTTTTTAATTTTTCATTTTTTAATCAACATGGAGGATTCCAGATATTTTTATTTGGGGCTTGAATTCATTACATCATTCTTATTCACTGTTAACAAGGCTTGTTTTCAATAATTTTAAAGGGATTTTGAAAGGTAGTATAATCTGTTGAAATCACAGACTCTGGAATCACATTATCTTGGCATACTTTACAGAATGAATAATTACGATTTGGGTTACCTTAGGCTATTTACCTAATATCCATTATCTCAGTTTCCTCACCTGCAAAATATGGATAATAATAAACCTAATACTGTTAGGTTTAAGGATACATGCACAGTCAAGGTAATTTAGCTATTATTATTTAAAGAAAGGCACTTCCATTTTCTCAGAATGTTTTTCTTTTATGTTGAGTGACATACAACCATCCCTATATAAAACTTATTGGCCTTTTATGATGAAAGAAATGAGCTATGGTGAACTCTAGTAGTAAAAGTCTTTTAAGGTTTTGCTACAAAATGTAAAGTTGATGAGGTTTGGAATAGCATGTAAGTGCATCCTATTTAGGTCATTGGAAATGGCATTTTACAAAATGAATTTTATTTTCAAAGCAAGATCTTAATAATCTTACTGCAGTGACATAATAAATCACTGATAATTTATAAAATATTTATGAAACTGTAGTTGATTGCACTGGTAGGTTGAAGAAATTCAGTGTTTCAATAGCCACCCTAAACCAACTCTCTATCTCACAAAGCATTGTTCTGTCATCAGAATAACAGAAAGAATGTGAAATAGTTGAGGAAATTCACTTCTTTTGCTCACTATGTGGTCATACAAAGAATAAAGAAGCAGATCTTTTATATTTCACCAATTTTATACTTTGTTCACTGAACCACAAAGTTTCTGATGTATTCATGATTATAAATTATATATTAAAGTCCTCAAATGAGCACTTTCAAATATAACTGGGCACCTTGATATCAATTGCAGTTTAAATTTACAAGATTAAATCTATAATTTCACCAAGTAGGAGAAATATGAGCACAATACATCAATAAGAATTTTTAGAGGTGAGGATATTGCAAGTGAATTAAATTTAATTTAGATAAATGGACTCAGTCTGGTAAAATTACTCACAAAAAGGAAAGTAAGTTAAGTATTTTTAAAAGCAAAGAAGCTATTAATAATAGCATGAATTATATTCCCCTATATTTTTCTAAGTACTGCTATCATTGGAGCATGATAGACTATATATATGTGTGTGTGTGTGTGTGTGTGTACACATAATGTGTAGAAGTTATGAATTTTAAGTGCTTGATTTAACTCTTTTTAATTCAGAAGGTAACTAAGTAAAGTGGTTATATTTTCCCAGGCTTAATTCCCACAATATATTTATGGGACTATATTTATACAATTTTTAAAAATAGTTTCCACTTTACTTACATAATTACTTCAATGATTCAATATATTTTGTCTATTATGTGCAGACAAACATAATCAAATATAATATGTCCTCAGTGAAATCTATTAATAAATATTTAAAAGTAGTAGAATTCAGAGAGATACATTATCTTTGTTAAGAGTAAGAGAACAAGAAGATCCATAATATAATACTGTAGATTTGATTGTAGTAAATCTCATTTAATGACAAGCAAGTTATGAGTGAGAAAATATTCCCTTTATATATGCATATTTTTAATGAGACAATGAATAAGTTAAATAAAATGGCCACCTGAATTTGGCACTGCTTGGAGGAACCCCTTTCTAGGAAGTATTTTCATAAGACAAACAAAACACACACACACACACACACACACACACGCACATGCACACACACACACACACACACACATATACAGTTGACTTGCAGGGGCTTTCTGAGAAAATGGAATAATTGAATGCACATGACAAAATTGCAGATAAGCAGAACTAGTAAACCAGTTTCTGTCCAGTAGAGATAGCATATCAGAATGGGCAAGCATACCATGATAATGAATGTATTTCTGCTACTCACTTTGTAAGATACCCTTATGTAACATCAGCCAATCAGAACATTTCCTCACTTGCTTCCATGTTTGCCCTATATACTTCTCCTTTCCACCCCCTCAGTGGAGCACCCTTGGATGCTCCCCAAGTCACAAATCCTAAATTGCTCAGACAAACTCCCATAAATAATGTCTTTTATTTTGACAGAATTTAGCTTAACAGTAACTTAGTTGCTCAGTATCTGAATAAAAGAAACACACCATTAGCTTAGAACAAAATAAGTCAAGATAAATACTTAATGCCTTTTCTCCACCCCTCTTTAGTGACATGAGAAAAAGATAAATCAAAGGTAGTTAACCTGAAATCTTTCATGAACACTGTTTTATGAGAGTAGTGATACAATTTTATACTTTAATTGTAATCTAAACTTAAAGGTGGCTTTGACTTTTAATTAGTACCACATTTAATGAAAAACAATGAAGACAACTAAACTGAGACTCAGAAGGACCAATCCAAATTTTAAAGCAAATGAATCTGAGCACAAACCCTGTACTCTCTTTCCCAGTTCAAGGCTCTCCCTAAAATACCAGTTTTCAGAGAGTTAAGTAACAGCAGGTTGAGGGAATGTTTGTTGCCACAAACTTTTGTTAGAGTCAACAAAACTAGAGTTAGGTTTTTTTAAATGCCTAAAATTATAAGAATATCAACTGTTATATGTGTTCAATATTTTAAATTATTAATTATTTAAATTATCTTAAATTATTAATCAGTGAAATAAACATCTTGCTTCTTTTTCTTTTTTCCTTTGCTTTATAAATCATGATAC
This sequence comes from Choloepus didactylus, assembly GCF_015220235.1. Lineage (NCBI taxonomy): Eukaryota > Metazoa > Chordata > Mammalia > Pilosa > Megalonychidae > Choloepus > Choloepus didactylus. The sequence goes on from NC_051309.1 coordinate 66,536,385, forward strand.
AGCAGAAAGATACTTTTCATTATTTGGTAATGATATATCCATTCATTTATTTAACAAACATTTATTGAGTACATAGATGTCAGAGAAATTTTGTTTCCACTCAAAACAGGTAATATTACCAGAGAAGTTAAAAAGAAGTATTGGTAGTTTCTTTCAGTCACGTATGTATTTAACAGACATCATGATATAATTAGTTGTTGATAACTGTAATAACAGTCAGAATGCTTATAAATAAATCAATTATAATTCAATAGCTTTAATTTTCAAAATAACTTTGTATTGGGCATATTTTATTAATTTAAAGTGCACACACACACACACTACAGTGACACAATACACAGTATAAAATATTTATAATTCAACCATCTAGGGAATATCAATGCTAATATTTTTGCATAGACATTTTTCTCTCCATTTAGGAATACATTTATTTTTAAGATAAAATGATTCATAATAAGTAAAATAATACAGTGATTAGGATCAGGACTTTTGAAGTTTGACTATAAAACTTGAGCTAGAGAGTGCTAAACCATCTCTGCTGCTTTCTACCTGAGCAAACTGGGGTCTTACCCTTTTAACTTCTTATCTTCCCTGTGCCTCATTTTTTGTCATCTGAGAAAGAGGGAAAATGATATAATCAATCACATGTAATTTTGTAAATATTAAATTAATTAAACATGGAAATCACTTATAATACTACAAATGCCCAACCTATGTTAGATATTATTGACATTACTGTATTGTTTGATAATCCTCTAGCCTAATAGTTATACAGAATATTAAATGCATGAAGAATTATTCTTTACTTAATTTTAAATATTTGCCACTAACCAGATGTCTAAGTCTGGATGCAATTTTTACGTCATTATCTATTTAACCAGTCCTAAATTGTGGATTCCTCAACATACACATACATACATTTTTAGCTAAACCCACCACATATTTTTGTTTGCAAATGCAGAAACTCAAATTATGCTTAATCAGGGCTTCATTGGCCCAGACCATCAAGCCAAAGGAAAAGCAGGTATAGAGCTGGCCTGTGAGAAGATATGAAAGGCCTTGAATTCTATTTTATGTCTCTCTCTCTTTTCCCTTTGTCTCTGTTACTTTTTTCTGTCTCCATTTTCTTTCTTTAATCAACTTCTTTCTCTCAGTCTTGTTGTCCCAAGGAGACTGATATCATAAAAAGAAACAAATTTGGAGTCTTCTCTCTTCCAAAGCTGTACATCAGACTCTGGAACATGAAGATAATGCCAAGGTGTTAACAACCTGAGTGACCCTGATATGCACTTAAATGTTAAGGTCATAAATTTACCCAACTTGTACCCCTTATTCTAGTCAGGGAAGTAGGCATAAATTGCCTTCTGGAGGAACAAGGCAAATGATTTCAGGATGAAGTGACCTCCTTTATAGAAGGATAAAAAACTCAAATTCTTGCTAGAAGCATTCAGGAAAATATGTAAATAGTGAAAGTGGATGCCGGAATAAGGCAAATTAAGAGAGCATTAATGTTATCAGAGTACGCATTTTGAAACACAGTGAGTTGTTGCTTAGTGTTGCCAAATATTACTTTTTCAAAGGAAACCTGAGGTCTGAAATTTAAGAAGACATCTTCTGATTTTAAATGTGAGCAACTAATTTTAAAAAAAAAGCTATAGAAAAAATTAAAACTCTTTGGAAATCAAATTCAGTTCATGGGCCATGATTTTTGCTCCCTATTTCAAACAGGATGCTTGCAAATTCATTTAATTTCAGCAATAACAATTCCAAATGTTCTAGTATGCATTCATTGAGATGCTTATGATATTCAGAGCTGAACTTGAATCCTTACTCTTTGTTCTTCCATCATATTGTAAACATAATCACATTAAGATTTTGCACTTCATGTTCCTCATAGAAAATAAGAGCTCAATATCTACCTTGTTGATTATGCGGATAAGCTGAAATTGCAAATATAAAGTACCTGAAGAGTAGGAGAATTCATAACAATTTACTTCCTCACCTCACTTATATTCCATAAATATTCTGCTACAAAAATGATGAGTATAGCAAAAATTATATAAGCACCAAACTGAATAAATTATTTGCTATTTAAAATATTTATTGGGCTAAAAAGAAGAAAGGATGACAATATCAAAGAACAATGCCCATCAATTGATAATTGTGAGAAAGTAGGTTAGTATTGTTTGTAAAGCATTTGGGAGGAAATACAGATAAATATGATTAAAAAAGAACTATAGATTTTATGAGTTGTAAAAGATAACAAAAGAAAATGAAGAATGGGTCTATATTGTTTGACTTGAAAATTTGATACAGTTTTTCTTTAGTGTTGTCATCAGAGAATTAATATTTTGGCATAAAGTCATCACAATTCCATGAATATTTCCAACTTAATATAACCAACTGTGTTTCATTCCAAATACCCTGAAAATTGTAAGAAAAGCTTTACAGAGCAAAGCAGAATCATAACCAGGATGGAAACACAATATTTGCTAAATTGAGTTCATGGGGGCCATTTATTCCATCTGTTATTTCAACTAAACTGCATTTCTGCCTTAAAAGTGTTTCATGAGACTCCAATGAATGAGAAGCATTTGTGATTCATTTTAGTACCAAAATGTTCCAGAATAATGGTTTTTAGTGGAGAGCTGCCATCATGTGCCAAGTTGTAAAATATGCTATCTTTCTGTATTTTGTGGCCATGGAGGGAAATTTTGAAAGTGTATTATATTGGCATATACTCCTTCAAAAATTTGGTTTTACCATTATTAGCCATGGAAGGATACTTTTAAGGTATAATATAGATAACAATAAAGTCCTAGGCAGGGAAATTTCTGTTATATTATTGTCCACTACAGAATTATTAAACTATGGTATTATACATACATGACATTTACAAAAATAGTGTGAATAGGCTTTTTAAATGATTCCTCTAAAATTCATTTAATATTTTTTATGGATGTGAAATAAATGATAAGGCAATTTCCTGGCCAAAGTCCTGATCATCACATAGATGTGCCAAACATAATCAAATGTAGTATATACAGGGAGAGAAAAAAGAAAAAAAAACATGGAAGATAAGATAGAACTCTCAGTTAATTTAGAACAAATTATAAAATTTGGGGCTATACATTATTAAGAGGACTACATACATGAGCACTTTGTACAAATTTATTTTAAACATTACAGGTTTTCAAAGAATGTAAAATAATTAAATGAATTAATCACACAAACATTTTTAAAACATTTTATTCATTTGTTTATTTATTTACTATTTCTGTATTATGCATGTAGGTATTTATTACTAATGATGTTTGAACACAATCTGAGATTGTTTATCAAGCTCCTTTTATTAAAGTCCAAGTGTTAAGTCCTAGTGTGAAAAAATAGATTTAAAGGATAAATTTTAGTCAAAATAAACAAGAAATAAGACACAAAACACACACACACAATATACATTGTGATAAATACTACTGCAAAGATTTTCTCAGTATATTTTGTAGTACAGGAAAGGATTTTAAAAAATACAAAATGGGGATGGGAGCTAATGGAAGGGAATGCTATATGGAGGTGTTAATATCAGAGCAATATAGTAGTACTTTTATTGAAATGGAAAAACATTAGACTGTCTTTCCAGTGTGTACCCCAATGCATGACACCTAATAGCTTCTTAATAATTGGTGGAAGAATGAATGAATTGGTGGTATAGTAGAAACATGTTCAAAGACCATGAACAGCATAGCATACTTAGAAAATTAGAAAAAATTCAGCAAGACTGATAAAACTTAGGGGGAAACCAAAACAGATAAACCTAAGAAATAATCAAAACCTTTGTTAATGAAGGGATTTGAATATGAAGGAATGAAGAGAAGGAGTTTACATGCCAATGATAGCACAGATTATTAAAATAAGTAAATGTTGAAATGTTTTTAAGTCTTACATATTAGTGGTATAGAGGACGGTCTGAGGAAGACAAGTTTGGTGATTGATAACAATTAAAAGACTACTGCAGAGAGGTGGGGCAAGATGGTGGCATAGGGTGGTGTAGAATCTAGTTAGTCCTTTGGAACAACTAGTATATAGCCAGGAACAACTAATAAATAGTCTGGAACAACTGTTGGGGGATATCTGTGGCCAGACAAACATTGTACACCAGCATGCAATGAATGGAATGGCTGAGATTGCAGCGTAAGAACTGCAAATAAAGCTCCCCAAACTGAAGAACTGGTGCCCCTCCCCCACTAGCATGGCAGGCTGAGATGGAAGACCTCTCTGTGGAAAAAAGAAGTCTTCTACTGGAAGGAAGGGAAGGTAGTTCAACCAAGCTCCAACTGTGGTATTAAATAACAAATATGGACTACTGAATACAAGCTACAAGCACAGATAAACCCAGAGCAAACAGGAAAGGAGTTTTCTTCCCAAAGGTTCCTCTCAGCAGAGAGGAGGTGGGGCTGATGGGAAAAAATACATAAGTAAATAAAAACAAAGGCTTTTGGAATTGGCTGATCTCAGAATACTGGAAAAGGGCTATATCCTAAGAAAAGGGGCACATAGAACTGGCCATCAACTCCAGTTCTTGACTGGTAACTGGGGGGCTGGGGACCAGCTCTGAAAAGGGGATTTCTTCCTTTTCCCCTTTTTTCTCTCAGCCTAGTTAGCTCATCAGAGAAAGCCTTAGGCATTTCCAACTGTCAGTGCTGACTCATGCAAGGGTGGAGTTAAGATAATCAGAGAGTCAAAGGAATAAATCAAGTGTAGGAGATAATTCCCTAAAGGGCTTATATTCCCTAAGAAAAGGGGAGGTGTGGCCCAATTCAAGTGTCTGCCCTCCCTCTGAGAACTCAGACACTAGGGCCTGGGGGGTGGAAAAAAAAAACAAAATGAAATGCCTTAAACTTGGCTTCTGACATCCAGTCCCTGGCAGGGTTGGGATCTACTAAGAATTAAAGGCAACACAACTCTTTACACCAGTGGGGAGCTGTGGCTGACAAGTGCAACCTAGAGTCCTCACAGGAAAATCTGAGAACTTGCTGGGGATCATCCTTAGGGAAACCTAATACTGATTACACCCTCTTCCTGGGACCTTGGCCCATCTGTTCTGGGAAAATCTGATTGGAGTAATCAAGGAAACCAGATGCCTAGACAAAAAAGGTTATGAATAACACTAGGAAAAACAAAGATATGGCCCAGTCAAAGGAACAAACACTTCAAATGAGATACAAGAATTGAAACAACTAATTAAATATCTTCAAATATGCTAAATCAATTCAAAAATCAAATCAACAAGTTGAGGGAAGATATGGAAAAAGAGAAGAAAGATGTAAAGACATTGGGCAAACATAAGGAAGAACTTGAAAGTTTGAAAACACACTGGCAGAACTTAAGGAATGAAAAACACAACAGGAGAGATGAAAAACACAATGGGAACATACAACAGCAGATTTGAAGAGGCTGAAGAAAAGATTCAGGAACTAGAAGAGAGAGATCTGAAATCCTACACAAAAAAGAACAGATTGGAAAAATATGAGCAGGGTCTGAGGGAATTGAATGGCAAAATGAAGTGCATGATTATATATGCCATGGGTGTCCCAGAAGGAGAAGAAAAGAGAAAAGGGGCAGAAAAAATAATGGAGAAAGCAATCACTGAAAATTTCCCATCTCTTATGAAAGACATAAAATTACAGATCCAAGAAGTGCAGAATACCCCAAACAGAATAGATCTGAAGAGACCTACTCCAAGACACATAATAATCAGATTATCAAATATCAAGGAAAAAAAGATAATTCTGAAAGCAGCAAGAGTAAAGTGATTTATCACAGACAAAGGAAGCTTGATAAGTCTATATGCAGATTTCTCAGTGTATACCATGGGGGCAAGAAGGAAGTGGGGTAATATATTTAAGAGACTGAAAAAGAAAAAACACCAACCAAGAATTCTATATTCAGCAGAACTGTCCTTCAAAAATGTGGGAGAGTTAAAAATATTTTCAGACAAACAAACAATGAGAGAGCTTGTGAACAAGATACCTGCTCTATAAGAAATAATAAAGGAAACACCAGGGGCAGATAGGAAAAGACAGGAGAGAGAAGTTTGAAGAAGAGAGTAGAAATGAAGACTATCATTAAGAGTAAAAGAGAGAGAGAAAAAGTAAAAATAAGATATGACATAATATCCAAAAGAAAAGAATGGTTGACAGTAGATATTACATTGAGCAAAATTAGCCAGAAACAAAAGGATAGATATTCTGTGGACTCACTAATATGAACTAACATTGATGAGTGAAATTTGAGCATTAAAGCTGAGAACACAGGTTGTCAGGAGATAGAAATAAGTTCAAAAATGGGCATTTGATGCTGAAGGAGTATGAAAGGTTTAATGGAATTGATTGTATAGGTCCAAAAATGGAGATCATAATACTGTGTTATCACAGCACAATATTGTAAATATTCTGAACAAAGATGAGTGTGAATATGTTTGAAAGTGGAAGGCTTGGGGCATGTATGACACCAGAAGGAAACATAGAAGATAAAGACTTAGTGAAACCTAGAGTGGTCCATGATGGTGATTAAATGTACAAATACAAGAATGTTTTTAAAAGAGGGAGAACAAATGAATGTCAGCATTGCAACATGTTGAAAGTTGGATGGTATATGGAAAAAAATACAATCAGTGCAAACTAGAGTCTATAGTTAATGGTAACATTGCAAGATGCTTCCATTAATGGTAACAAAGGCAATATGCCAAAACTGAATGTCTGTAAGAGGGGGATATTAGGAAGTGATATGGCATTCTTGGTGTTTTTGTTGTCTGACCTTTTCATTTTATTTTATTTTATTTTATTTTTATTGTTCTTATGTCTTTCATATTTTTATTTTTTTTTCTTGTTCCTCTTTCCTTATGGAAGTAATGGAAATGTCCTCATAAATTGTGGTGGTGAATGCATAATTTTGTGATTGTACAGAGAATCATTGATTGTTTACTTAGAATGGATTTTATGATGTGTGAAGAAAATGTTAAAAAATAAACAAAGGGATACAAGTGCTGGAGAAAATGTGGAGAGGGGGATGTACCTATTCATTGTTGGTAGGAAGGTAGAATGGAGCTGCCCATCTGGAGGGCAGTGTGGTGGTTCCACAGGAAGCTATCTATGGGGTTGCATATGGTCCTGCCATCCTGTTATTGGGTATATACTTAGAAGAACTGAGAGCAGAGTCATGAGTTGACATTGCACACTGGTGTTTATGGTGGCAGTATTCATGATTCACAATGGATGGAGAACCTAAGGGTACACATCTACTGATAAACAGAATGGTCGATTGTGGTTATACATACAATGGAATATTGAATGGCAGCAAGAAGAAATGAAGTTGTGAGGTATGTAACTAGATGAATGAACCTTGAGGACAGTATGCTGAGTGAAATAAGCCCAGATAAAAAGAGAAACATTACAATGCCTCACTATTATGGACTTACTATAATCTTCATACTCAGAATTGAATCTGAGAGCATAGGCTATCATGGGAAAGGTTATGGTAAAGTTTCCTAGATTGTGAGCTCTTACAGCAGTTACATCTATTGATGAGTTGTAATGGTGATTTCTAAAGTCTGAGATTATGAGCTGTTTGTGTATAACCTGTCGGTCCCTGGAATTTGGGGTATTTCTGTGACACCTGAGACTCAGAGCCATTGTTTGCTAGCTGTGAATGTCAGCATTACCACACACAGCAAAATTAAAGGAGCTGAAAAAGTGATCAGACTTTAATTAGAGATATGAACAAAATGGACTTGGTTAGGAGTAAGGTAAACCAGACAAAAGGGAGAAGGAGGATATTGATTGTGTTTTAAAACTACGACTTCTGTGTGAGACCAAAGGAAGAGGTGTTTATTTGGTGGGAAATCTGTATTTTCTGTAGCATGCTATGTAATGTAACTTGTATGGTCATTTTGCTCAAGCACCATTATTTCATGGAACCTTGAATAGGGGGTGAGATATTGTTGGTTTGTACAGGTTAGTGTGATACCCCAATACATCCCAGAGTAATCTAGGCAGAGAGTAAAGCATTTGCAAAGCCCCATTTCAGGGGCTTGTGTAAAATTGGAAATATTAAACTTCCCCACCTGGGGATTTCCTGATTCTGATGGGGATGGGCCTGGTCCTAGAATCATGCAATTGAGTAAGACTTATTGATGAAAAGGCGGAAGAAAGAGGAAGCAAAATGAAGTTACAGTGGCTGAGATCATTCAAATGGAGTTGAAATGTCATGCTGGAGGTTATTACGTATTTTACAGATACCTCTTTTTTAGCTTTTAGTGTATTAGAATAGCTAGAAGGAAATACCTGAAAATGCTGAACTGCAATCCAGTATACTTGATTCTTTAAAATGATGATATAACTTTATAGTTTATAAGGGATGACTGTGTGGTTGTGAAATCCTTGTGCCCAGACTCCCTTTATCTGGTGTATGGACAGATTAATAGAAAAAAGTGGGACAAAAAGTAAATGAATATTACAGGAAAAAGGAGTATGAGATATTTGGGGTGTTCTTGTTTACCTTTATTTTTATTTTTAATTGTATCTTTTAGAGTAATGAAAATGTTCCAAACACCTATTGTTGTGATGAATTCACAGCTATACAATGACACTGTGAAACACTGTACATTTTGGATGATTTTATGGTATGTAAATATATCTCAATAAAATTGCATAAAAAATACTGCAGTAATATTGTGGGGACATTATGAGATCTTTAATTGAGTGGTAGTAGGAATAAAGAAAAAGGGATAGATGCCATAATATTAAAAAAGAAAATGATCAGTAGAACTCAATGATTATAGGGAAAAAAGAAGATGAGGAATAAGGAGACTAGAATTTCTCCAAGGTTTAACTCAGTGGCATTTGAGTGAATGAGACATTAATGGAAGAAAATTCCAAAGCAGGAGTAAAGTTTGAAGGCAGGAAGATTGAATTCTGAAATGTTAAGTTTAAAATATCTTCACTTCAGGGGAATGTCCAGATGTATATTCAATGATTACTATGTAGTAAGAGCTATTTTAGCTGTAAATCTCTAGCCTTTTTATTGAATATAGATGATAAAGCAAACAGTTGGGTACAATTTTACTTGTGATGTATATAATATGAGAGATACGAGAATTGATAATCCAAATATTAATGTGAATAACAAAGGAAAAGAATCCAAGAATGCAGTCTGAGTATAAGAGAGAATATAGGAGGTTGTTTTGTCATTAGGGTGATGACATAATTTACCACTCAAACTGGTCTTTCTGTGTCTTGGATGTCCATCCAAGACAGAGATGAAATCTGTCACTTGGATGAAATGACAGATCAAGGAACAATGTATCTGACTTCTTGACTGGACATCAGTAGGTGACATGATGCAATCAGGAAGTGAGAATCAGGTAGCCTTCTGTGGAGAAAAACTTGACCCATGTCAAATAGAACATAGGAGTAAAGAAGGAAGATAAACCCTGCTATTTCACTTTTCAAGGACTGCTCCTACAGGTTATTAATTTTTCTTAACATTATGAAGAAATCTCATGTGCCAAGAGAAGAAAGGATATTTGATTGAGCAAAAACATAAACTAAAATAAGAGAATATTTTATTTTAGATATTCCAGTAGGAAATGATTAGAAGTGGCTCTCAGATTGCTAAGAAGGTCCAATATCATGGCCCTAACTCAAGTTCAAGTCATATTAATTTGATCCAAATGAATTAAATAAGAACTTATAATATTGTATTTCAACTATGTAATTATTTTATAGGAGTATATTTTAGATTAGTCATATTTTCAACTTTATAAATTTATATAACATGCTGTTACCTATTACTATATATTATTTAAAAACATACTATTTTAGAAACTCTTCAAAATATGAATGTATCATGCTATTTAACTAGTTTATTTGCAAGTATAACTAGTTTAATAAAATTTCAAAACCTGTCTCAAATAGTACCTTTAAGAAAATTTAAAAAATTAAAAATAAACATATTTAATAGATGCTTATGAACATTTTTAATTGCTTTCTAGAAAATCTGCACCAACTATACTCAATCATGAATGAATAAGTACAATTATTTTCCTGAAACTTCTTCAACACTGGATGCTACCACTAAAAATCATGCCAATTTGTTAACAGCAATGACAATGTGCACCTCATTTTTAGATTGATTTAAATTCTTCAAGTGTATTTTTCATATTTTTTTCAAAAAATTAAAAAAATCATTAAAAAAACAACACAAAGGAATAAGAAAAACAAATAATAACTTCATTGCTTCCAACATATTCCTACTATACCCCAAGAAAAATAACAAACCATAGTCATTCCTGAGCATTCCCATATCATTAAGATTACTCTCCATATCTTTTCTGTTCTTATTAGATTACCTTTCCCCCTTCACTAGTTGCCATCTATCACTAGGTCCCCTACATTCTACAATATAAAACATTTATTTTACATTTTTCACAGAGTTCATATTAGTGGTTACAAACAGTATCTCTCTTTTTGTGTCTGGGTTATTTCACTCATCATTGCCTTCAAGGTTCATCCATGGAGTCATATGTTTCATGACATCATTCCTTCTTACTGCCATATAGTATTCCATCATGTGTATATGCCACATTTTCTTTATCCACTCATCTGTCAAAGGGCATTTGGATTGTTTCCATCTCTTGACAATTGTGAATAAAGCTGCTATGAACATCAGTGTACAAACATGTGTTTGTGTCACTGCTTTCAGATCTTCTGGGTATATATGGAGAAGTGAAATTGTTGGATCATAGGGTAACTTGATATCTAGTTTTCCAAGGAATGGCCAGACCATCCTCCAGAGTGGCTGTACCATTATACAGTCCCACCAGCAATGAATAAGTGTTCCAATTTCTCCACAGCTTCGGCAGCCATTGCAATTGGTGTGAGATGATATCTCATTGTAGTCTTAATTTGCATCTCCCTAATAGCTAGTGAAGATGAGCAGTTTTTCATGTGTTTTTTAGCCATTTGTATTTCTTCAGAGAAATGTCTTCACGTATCTTTTGCCCATTTTATAATTGGGTTGTTTGTACTATTGTCACTGAGTTGTAGGATTTCTTTATATATGAAAGATAGCAGTCTTTTATCAAATACATGGTGTCCAAATATTTTTTCTATTGAGTTTGTTGCCTCTTCACTTTTTTGACAAATTTCTTTGAGTTCCAGAAGCTTTAAATTTTGAGGAGTTCCCATTTATCTATTTTTTTTTTTTTTCATTGCTGGTGCTTTGGGTATAATGTCTAAGAAGAGACTTCCTACTACAAGGTCTTGAAGATGTTTCCCCACATTTTCTTCTAGGAATTTTATAGTACTGTCTTTTATATTGAAGCCTTTGATCCACTTTGAATTAATTTTTGTTTAGGGTGTGAGGTAGAAGTCCTTTTTCATTCCTTTGAATATGAATATCTAGTTCTCCCAGCCCCTTTTGTTGAAGAGACTGTTATGTCCCAGTTCAGTGGGTTTGGGGTCCTTATCACAGATCAGTTAACCATATATCTGGGTATCTATTTTTGAATTCTCAATTTGATTCCATTGATCAGTAAGTCTATCTTTGTGCCAATACCATGCTGTTTTGAGTACTATGGCTTTATAGTAAACTTCAAAGTCAGGTAGTGTGAGACCTCCCAGTTTGTATTTCTTTTTTAAAATGTTTTTTTTTTTTCTTTTTAGCAATTGGATGCATCTTTCCCTTCCAAATAAATTGCTAACTTGCTTTTCTAAGTCCACAATTAGGTTGTTTGAATTTTGATTGGAATTGCATTGAATCTGTAGATGAGTTTGGAATTGACATCTCAAACAACATTTAGCCTTCCTATCCATGAATATGGAATGCTTTTCCATCTTTTTAGGTACCCTTATATTTCTTTTAGTAATGTTATGTAATTTTCTATGTATAGGTCTTCTGCAACCTTGGTTAAGTTTATTCCTTGGTACTTGATTTTTTTTTAGTTGCTATTCAGAATGCAATCTTTTCCTGACTATGTCTTCAGTTAGGTCATTTCTAGTGTATAGGAACATTATCAAATTGTGTGAGTTAATCTTGTATCCCACTACTTTGCTAAATTTTTTATTAGCTCAAGTAGCTGTGTCATTGATTTCTCAGGGTTTTCCAAATATAAGATCGTATCATCTGGAAATAATGAGAGTTTTGTTTCTTCCTTTCCAATTTGGATGCCTTTTATTTCTTTGTCTTGCTGGATTGTTCTGGCTAGCACTTCTACCACAATGTTGAATGACAGTGGAGACAGAGGTCATCCTTGTCTCAGTCCTGACCTTAGAGGGAAGGCTTTCAGTCTCTTGCCATTAAGTACTGTGTTGGCTGTGGGTTTTTCATATATGCCCTTTATCATATTGAGGAAGTTTCCTTCAATTCCTACCTTTTGAAGTGTTTTTATCAAAAAAGGATGCTGGATTTTGTTGAATGCTTTTTCAACATCTATTGAGATGATCATTTGTTTTTTTCCTTTTGATTTGTTAATGTTTGTAATACATTGATTGATTTGCTTATGTTGAACCACCCTTGCATGCCTTGAATGAAGCCCACTTGGTCATGGTGTATGATTATTTTAAAGTGGTTTTGGACTCAATTTGCAAGTATTTAGTTGAGAATTTTTGTGTCTATATTCATTAGGGAAATTGGCCAGTAGTTTTCCTTTCTTGTAGCATCTTTACCTCAATTTCATGTTAGACTGATGTTGGCTTCATTAAATGGATTATGTAGCATTCCATTTCATTTCTTTTGAAAGAGTTTAAGTAAAATTGGTGTCAGTTCTTTTTGGAAAGTTTGGTAGAATTCCCCTGTGAAGCCTCTCTGAGACCTGAGGTGTAGCACTCTTCCTGAGCATCTAGGCAGAAGGCCCACCATCTGCCCCTTGGGCAAACTCACCCTTTCCACATGCATGGGCCACTCTGCTCTGCCTGCAAGAGACTTCTTGACTCCAGACCTCAATCTCCATGGCTCTGTCTTTGGAGGAACTTTTCCTTCAATTTGTTCTTTCTGTGTCCCCTCCAGTCCAGACTGGCAGTGGCTCCATCTATGCAGATCTCACAAGAATATGTTGGGTTGGCATGCAGTTTACAGGGGTCAAAACTGTTAGGCAATAGGACTTTTCACAAATCTGTTCTGAATAACTCCATCTCCAATCCTGGCTTGTACTGAAATGGTGGCTGAGTTCCATGTTTGGTTAAAACCTCAGGGGGCTGTATCCTCTGGGGGGGGGAGTCTCACTTTCTGGAATCCTGGAATTTTCCAAGTTATCAGTTTCTGGTTTCTTCATACCCAAGAGTTCATTTCTTAGCTTAACTCTGTCCTGTTGCATTTTACTATAAGCTGCAAGGAGAAGCCAGGCTATATCCTCCACACCTGCTCTGGAGATCTACTCAGCTAAGTATCCCAGCTTGTTGCTTTCAAATTCTGCCTTCCATCCAACAGCAGGACACAATTTTGCCAACTTCTCTGCCACTTTAAAACAAGGATTGACTCCTTCCAGTTTTCAATGACACATTCAACATTTCATTCAAGGCCTCATCAGAACTAACTTTAGAGTGCATGTTTCCACAACCAGTTTCTTCAAAGCAATGTACACCTTTTCTATCAAGCTCCTAAAAATTCTTCCAGAATCTTCCCCTTATCCATTTAAAAAGCCATTCCAACATGTTTGGTATTTGCAAATGCAACAGCATCCCACTCTTTGTACCCAAATCTGTTCCAGTTTGCTAATGTAGCCATTTTGCAAAACACCAGAAATGGATTCACTTTTATAAAGGGGTTTATTTTGTTACAAAGTTATATCCTTAAGGCCATAAAGTGTCCAAGGTAAGATGTCAAGAATAGCATACCTTCACTGAAGAAAGACCATTGGCACCTGGGAAACCTCTGCTAGATCAGAAGGCATGTGACTGGCATCTGCTTGTTCCCAGATTGCATTCTCCAAAATGTGAGCATCAGCTTTCAACAGTCATCTTCACGATATCTCTCAGCTGCATCAGCCAGCTCCTTCTGACTGAGCTCCTTTGATTTGACTCCAGTGATTAAATCAAGACCCACACTGAATGGGTGGGGCCACACCTCCATGGAAATATTTCAATCAGAGTTATCACCTACAGTTGGGTGGGTCACATCTCCATGGAAACAGTCAAAGGATTTCAACCTAATCAACACTAACATATCTGTCCCTACAAGATTGCATCAAAGAACATGGTATTTGGGGGGGACATAATACTTCCATACTGGCACACCATAAGTTTTGATATGTTATGTTCTCATTTTCATTTGTCTCTAGATATTTAGCAATTTCTCTTGCAATTTCATCTTTAACCCACTGATTGTTTAGGAGTATGTTGTTTAACCTCCAGATATGTGAATGTTCTAGATCTTTGGTGGCTATTAACTTCTAGTTGTATTACATTGTGATAAGAGAATGTGTTTTGGATAATTTCAAACTTTTTAAAATTTACTGAGGCTGTTTTTTTGCCCCAGTGTATGATCTATCCTGGAGAAAGTTCCATGAGCACTAGAAAAGAATGTGTATCCTGGTGATTTAGGATGTAATGCTCTATATATGTCTGTTAAGTCAAATTCATTTTTCACATTGTTTAGTTTTTCAATTTTCTTATTGGTCCTCTGATTGATCTGTCTATAAGAGAGAGTGATATATTGAAGCCTCCCATGATTGTTGTTAAAACATCTATTTCTTCCTTCAGTTTTGCCAATGCCTGTCTCATGTAGTTTGGGGCATCTTGTTTGGATACATAGACATCTATGATTGTTATTTCTTCTTGTTGAATTGTCCCTTTTACTAGTACATAGTGTCCTTCTTTGTCTCTTATGACATCCTTGCATTTAAAGTCTATTTTATCTCAGATTAATAATGCTACCCCTGCTTTCTTTTGTTTGTAGCTTGCATGGAATATTTTTTCCATCTTTTCACTTTAAATTTCTTCCTGTTTCTGGGTCTAATATGAATTCCTTTTAAGCAACATATTGATGGTTCATATTTCTTAACCCATTCTGACAATCCGTATCTTTTACTTAGGGAGTTTAATCCATTCACATTCAATATTATTACTGTGAAGGCAGTTCTTGACTCAGTCATTATATTCTTCAGTTTTTATTTGTCAGATGTGTTTTTTCCTCCCTCTCTTTATTTCCTTTAGTGTACCCTTACTAAAGCTCTTCAGTTCTGTGCCCTACTTCAGACCTCTCTCTCCTTTCCTTATTTCTCAGCTGGTAGAGCTCTCTTTAGTACTTCTTGTAGAGTAGGTGTTTTGTTGGAAAGTTCTCTCAGCATTTGTTTATGAAAATTTTAATCTCTCCTTCAAATTTGAAGGATAACTTTGCTGGATAAAGTATTCTTGGTTGGCAATTTTTTCTCTTTCAGAATTTCAAATACATCATACCACTGCCTTCTCACCTCCATGGTGGCCACTGAGTAGTCACTACTTAGTCTTATGTTATTTCCCTTGTATGTGGTGAATTGCTTCTCTCTTGCTGCTTTGAGAACTTTCTCCTTCTCTTCAGAATATGTCTTAAAGTGGGTTTATTTGAATTTGTTCTATTGGGAGTTCATTGAGCATCTATGATTTTTGAATTTATGTCATTTAGAAGAGTCAAGAAGTTTTCCCCAACAATGTCTTTGAATACTCTTCCTAGCCCTTTACTCTTCTGTTCCCCTTCTGGAATGCCAATAATTCTTATATTCGTATGCTTCATGTTTTCCATCATTTCCCTGAAATCTGCTTCAGTTTTTTCACTTTTTTCCACCATTTGTTCTTTTGTGCTTTCACTTTCTGTCACGCTATCTTCAAATTTGCTAATTCTTTCCTCTACCTCTTCAAATCTGGTCTTTTGTGACTCAAGAATCTTTATAATTTGATTGACAGAATCTTTTATTTCCATAAGATCTGCTATGTTTTTATTTACTCTTGCAAATTCTTCTTTATGCTTTTCTAGGGTCTTCTTCATATCCTTTATCCTGAGCAAGAAGATATACTTGGTGTGTACTTTGACTAACTGCTCCAAATTCTGTGTGTCCTCTGGTTTTTTCACTTGGGCACTTGGAGTATCCATATCTTCTGATTTTTTAATGTGCCTTATAATTTTCTGTTGTTTTTGGTCTCTTGGCATTTGCTTATCTTGATAGGATTCTTTTAGGGTATGTAGACTTATTTGAACACTTATCTATAATTTAACAGAGCTACAGCTTTGTGGAGTGCAGTTTCCTTGGGCTATCAGCAGATGGCACTCCTGAGCTACCTCTTTTCCTCAAGCCAGTTCTCCCCAACTTTGTCTATACACTATTTGGGGGTCCAAACCATGTGGAAGTCCTACCAGTGCACCAATTTTCTATGTGCAGTGGGGACCACCAGCCCTGTGGGCAGGGGCATATCCTATGCAGTTTGGCAGGGAAACTGCTTCAGGACAATGATACTAGCCTTTCCCAGGGCTACAGGTGAATACCCTGGGGCTGCAGACCTTTGTTTCTTGCCCTCCAGTTCAAATGCCCTGAATTCCTCTCTGTGGGGCACCCACAGGTCCCTGTGATTTGGGGAGGATGCCTGATATTTCCATGTGGCATCCCTGCCTCTAGGATGTGCACACCATGGGCTCCCATGGTGGAAAGGTGTACACTGTGCAAGCTTGCCAACTCCTGAATTCCCTTAAGGAGGCTTTTGTCTGTGGAACTGTGCAGGAGCATCTCCCTATGAGCTGCACAAATGGTTGTATGGGGTATGGAGAACTACCCCCTTTTGCTCTCTTCTGCCTGCTGCAGTGGCCTGTCCCTGTCACAGGGAATTCTGGGCCATGAGTCCACTCATTTGTGGGCCAGACCCTCACACACTCATCTACTGCTTGGCTCCCTGCTCCCCCAGTGTCTTTCCAGAGTTAACACCCATTCATCCACAGCTTTGCTCCCCACTCCCCAGAAGCTTTCCAAGCCATAAGCTCACTCATTTGTCTGCCTGCTGATATTTCTGATTTGTCTTCAATTCAGCCTTTGCAGGGTACTTCTCCATTGTATATCCTTCTCTAGAGTTTCAAACATTCCAGAATTGTCTTTTTTTCATTGAATCTCTGGGGAGAAGTTTTCAGTAGCTGTTTACATCACCATGTTGATGATGTCACGCTTCTCAAATGTATTTTTACCTTTGAATTTCTTTCATTCTGAATTTTTATATTGCTTGATTTTATAAAAATATTTTGTTTCAATAATGACATTATACAGAAGGCTGAAATTAAAATATCATAATGGAAAAATAATTTTATATTCTCATACAAAGTAGTTCAATTTTGCTTACAAAAAGACTGCATAATTTTAAATGCAGAATAATATGGTTATAATAAATTGCTGTAATTTCTTTCATTTGCCAAGGAAGTTAACTCCTTTTTAATTCAAGATTTTTCTGGTTTACCAGAGAAATGACAACTTAAGAGACATTAGGACATGGACATTATTCTATCACAGTTACTAAGTAAATCCAATTTAGGATCCAGATTTATGTACATAATTAATTGTGGGAATTGGATAGAATATAAAATTATCTTAAAAGTTAAAGTCTTTGTCCAAATTGTTCCTCTTTTTTGGTTAATTAATTTTTATTGTACCAAAATATACATTACATCAATCCAATCTAACCATTTTTTAACTGTACATTTTAGTGACATTAAGTATACTGACAATGTTGCATAATTTTTACCACTCTCTATCTCCAGAACAATTTTATCATTCCAAACAAAAACTCTGTACCTGTAACTCCCCATTCCTCCCTCCTCCAAGCCCTTGCTAAGCACTATTCTGCTTTCCGTCTCTGGTAAGTTCTAATGCATTTCCTTTTCCAGCATTGGTTTGTACAATTATATTCTTGTCTTGAATATTTCTTATTCAGATTAAAATATGAAGTTAAATGATAGGATTGAGTAACTTCAATGCAAGTGGTATAGGAAGATACAGAACAAGAGATAGATAAAACAGTTGAATCTTTATGGTCTTACTGAATTTCATTAAACACATTGTGTTCAATATAAAAATATTACATTTAAAGTATTTTATCCATTGATAAAAGATATTGATGAACATATACCTATGTAGCTTCTGTAACAATATTTCTAACTTTTTTGTTTTATTCTAATAACATTTATACAATCCAAAATGTCCCCTTTTAACCAAATTCACATGTATACTTCAGTGTTGTTGATTACATTCACAATTTCTGCTACCGTCATCACTATCCATTACCAAAACTTTTCCATCACCCTAAACAGAAATTTTATACCAATTAAGCATTAACTCCTATTTCCTACTCCCACCCCAGCCCCTGGTAACCTGTATTTTAGTTTCTGACTCTATGAATTTGCTTATTCTAATTATTTCATATCAGTGAAATCATACAACATCTGTCCTTTTGTGTCTGGCTTATTTCACTCAACATAATGTCTTCAAGATTCATCCATGTTCATACATATATCCATGCATGTATTAGGACTTCATTTCCATTCGTGGCTGAATAATATTTCATTGTATATGTGTACCACATTTTATTTATCCATTCATCAGTTGATGGACACAGCTGCTTCCATCTTTTGGCAATTGTGAATAATGCTGCTACGGACATTGGTGTACAAATATTTATTGGAGTCCCAGCTTTCAATTCTTTTGGATATGTACTAGACATGGAATTGCCAGGCCATATGGTAATTCTATACTTAATTTTCTGAGGAACCACCAAACTGTTTTCCACAGTGGCTGCACCATTTTATTTTCCCATCAACAATGAACAAGGGCCCCTATTTCTCCACACTTCTCCAACATTTATTTTCAAATTTTTTTTGAGTAGCAGTCATTCTAGAGGTGTAAAATGGTATCTCCCTGTGCTTTTGATTTGTCATTTCCTTACTAGTGAATCATGTTGAACAGATTTTCATGTGCTTTTTGGCCATTTGCATATCTTCTTGAAGAAATTTCTATTCAAGTCTTTTGTGTATTTTTTTTTTAATTGGATTGTCTTTTTGTTGCTGAGTTGTAAGATTTCTTTATATATTCTGGATATTAAAGCCTTATTGGAGATGTGGTTATTCAAATATTTGCACTCATTCTTAAGGTGTTTTTTAGCTTTCTTGATGAAATTCTATGACGCACAAAAGCTTTTAATTTTTATCTATTTTTTTTTCTTTCATTGCTTGTGCTTTTGGTGTAAAATCTAAGGAACAGTTTCTAACAAAAAGTCTTGAACATGCTTTCCTATGTTCTCTCCTAGGAGTTTTTATAGTGTTAGTTCTTACATTTAGGTCTTTGATCCATTTTGAGTTAATTTTTGTATATGGTGTGAGGTAGGGGCCCACCTTAATTCTTTTGTACACAGATATCTAGTTTTCAGACACAAGATTTTAACATGCCCCCTTCAGGCCATTCTGATGATGTTCACCGTAGTTGGTTACAGCTTGCCCAGGTGCTCCAAAGCCTAGTGGTTATCCAGGAACCAGCTGTGTGAACTTGAGCTACTGACACACAGCAAGCCCCCTTTGGCTCTGCCTCCTCAGCTGTAAAATGAGAGCAGGGTTCTAAGAATTCTTTCCTTTGGCCTCATTCTTACAGGCCTCTGCTAACTTTTGAGAGACAGGCTCCCAGGCTGAGCTCCTCTCTTACCCTGAAACCCCAATAAGAGAGGGAAGAAAAAGGCTTCTGGCCCAAAATTTGTGTGCTTCTGTGTTTCTGTGTGTGGTAGGAAACTTCATCTATGCGTCTCCTCAATCCCTGAATTCAAACTTGTACCCTACAGCTTTGGACTTGGTGGAGACTGGGAAACAGTCCTGACCTGTTGTGTTCCTTGCACTCAGGAAGCTTGCCTTCTGGATATGAGAGGGGTCAGACTCTGGTCACCAACCTCCCCCTGGCCGAGATCACCTGAGAACCTGAATCGCCATGGTGAGCACGCAAGGCAGGCACCAGGACTGTGTCTGCTCACTCGCCATCTCCTTATTGGGTCTGTCCAGCAGCCACGCTGCCGAGACCGACCCGGGCCACGCAGACCTGTAATCTTCTTTTTTAATCTAACATAATATTTTAGAATATAATGTAGCTCCCAAATGCACTGAAAGTGGCAGGGGTAATTATAAAATCCTGAATCAGCACAATATTGGAGTCTAACTTTATTACTGTTGGCACTATTTTTAGTTTAATATGTAATAGTAAGTTAGCAAATCATTAAAATCTGAGTAGAATTGATTTACTTACATTTATTTTTAGACATGATATATTTGACATGATCAATGGGCCAAGAGTCATGAATTATAATAAGAAGAACAATTATTTTTATTTCATTAAGCAATTCTGGAGTCATAACTATTCCAAAAAGCTTTTATAAAATTAATTCATGCTCATTATAACTGTGTAATTACCTTATGGCATATATTTTCCTTACAAATGTTTTTCTTATAGAATATATTTTTATATGATGTACTATCTTTTAATAAAATAAATTTTAAAGAAAAATTTATGTTCTGAGCTTTTAATGTAGCTATTGGTTCCTAATATTTTGACAAGGCAGCATTCTAAAAATATTTGTAGACTGATGTTTTTTTTTCATGTTGTACTTTCAGTACTCCCTTGGTAGTCTCCTCCACATATGAATTGAAATCATATTAACTCTTGTGACTAATTTATTTTAATATGCTGAATATTATCAGTAGCAGGCTCCCTGACAATTTTATTTTACATACTTCAAGATGAGTTTGAAGAATGGCTGTTTTAATCAGAGTCTTTTGAATATGCCTAGCGGTTATTTGCATTTTAGTTAAATCACATATTGCAGTTTCTAGTGGACTATATTTTGTACAGCAGTCATTTTCATTTTCATGTGATCAAAACCTTTTAATTTTTGTGAGTTAAGAAGTCTTAACAGGACTTCTGCTGTGGTAAGTATAAGGTATCCAGGACCGTATTTAACCCCATGCCATAAATAAATTGAAAAATTGTGCAAAATATATAAAATAATGGTTTTCAGATATGGGATAACACAGGACAGTGACTCCTGAGAGACCAGAAACTAATGAGGTAAACCATATAATTGACTAACTAAATGACTAGAGGAAGTTTCCAGGCAACAGCACAGGGAGGATGAACACAAAACTGAGCTGAGCTGATTCAGAGTTCAGAGTCCAGTGAAGCCTCCTCTAGAAGTTGCAGGGCACAATAAAGGAGAATAGGGAAACAACAGAGAAAGAAAGTACTCCAGAAATCTGCAGAAGGTGTCCCTTTAAGGTTTTGTCTGTATAATGCTCTATACATGTGTGAAAGGAACTACATGAAGCTAAGGAGAGAATTCCTTCAAGAAGTAAACAGATATCCCTAGTGCTTAGAAAAAGGAGGAAATAGTTTATGTTGTCACAAGCCAGAGTGAAAAGTCTTCCTAATACATGGCACATATTATAGAATCCTGAGAGGGGTATTCCCTCAATATTGGGGTCAAATTAGTCTAAAGAATTCTCAATATGTACCCTAGTCTTGCTTAAAAGTAAGCTTCAAAAGATCACAGTGAACAAAGTCCAGCATTATTTAAAGAAATACAACAAATTCTAGCTCCCCACTACATGAGATTCACAATGTTGAACTTCTAATAAAATTTTTTTGCATAAAAACCACAGAAATATAGCACATTCAGGAAAAAAAGAAAAAAACAATAGAAACAGATGTGAATGACAAGGATAATAGAATAATTGGACCAGGATGTTAAAACACCTATAAAAAATATGCTCCATATATTCAAGGAAATTGAAGAAAATATAATCAAAATGAGAAGAGAGAGAAATATTTTTAAAATGGGACTTCTAGAGATGATTTGTGAAATATTTGCAATGAAAAATACAATGGTTAGTAATCTAGTTTGCTAATGCTGCAGAATGCAAAACACCAGAGATGGACTGGCTTTTATAAAAAGGGGGTTATTTGGCTACACAGTTACAGTCTTAAGGCCATAAAGTGTCCAAAGTAAAACATCAGTAATCAGGTACCTTCACTGGAGGATGGCCAATGGCATCCGGAAAACCTCTGTTAGCTGGGAAGGCACGTGGCTGGCATCTGCTCCAAAGTTCTGGTTTCAAAATGGCTTTCTCCCAGGACATTCCTCTCTAGCAAGCTTGCTCCTCTTCAAAATGTCACTCACAGCTGCACTCCATTCCATCTCTTTAAGTAAGCACGTTTATATGACTCCACTGATCAAGGCCCACCCTGAATGGGTGGGGCCACGCCTCCATGGAAATATCCCATCAGTTACCATTTACAGTTGGGTGGGGTGCATCTCCATGCAAACAACCTAATTCAAACGTCCCAACTTAATCCCCACTATTCTGTCTGCCCCACAAGATTGCATCAAAGAATATGGCTTATTCTGGGGGACATAATACATTCAAACTGGCACAGTTAATTTTAATGGTCAATTTTGCATTGCACGATGAAATATACAAGTACATGAAGAAAATATTTTAATAATTTAAAATGATATACTTGAAAATGACATTTTTCTGGAAGGATGGGCAGTGTGAAGCAGGGTAAAATATTAAAATTTCTGGCCAAAAAATGAAGTAAACAATGATAAATCAGTATTACTTCAAAATATACCTCATGTAGAAATGTGACTTATAACACATGTACTTGGTGATTCTCAAGGAGAAATATAACATTTTTATCAACTCTGGATTCATATACAAATTTAGGTCACAATTAGAATTAATGCTTATTTATTTGTGCTAGCTTTCCAAAAAATGTGCTAATAGAAATACAATAATGGGGAATTTAGCATAGGTCACTATATGCACTTTAGAACTGATAGAATAATATTTTAGGAAAGGACTTCATTCAATCAATTTAGAATCAATCATCATGAATTCAAGAAGCCAAAATTTTATAAGATTTGTCTTCTTAATAGGAAAAATAATGCTTACCAATGTGTAATAAAATGCTTTTAAAGTCAACTATTAAGGGGTAAATTTCAAAGAAAAGGCTTTTGGCAAAATATTTCTCTTGACATTTAATTAAAATGTCAAAACATTTTGTGAATTAACTAAAATATTGTTAACTTTTGAGCTATTGACACAAGGACAGACACATATATATACCAATGGAATTGGTCTGATAATTCAGAAATCAACCACATTTATGACCAAATGATTTTTAAGAAAGCTGCCAAATCCACTCAATTAGGAAAGAAATGTCTCTTCATCAAATGGAGCTGGGAAAACTGGATGGCAATCACCAAGAGAATGAAAATGGGCCTCTACATTATACTATATACAAAAATGAAGTAAAAATGAATCAAAGTCCTAACATAGGAACAAAAACTGTAAAACTCCTAGAAGAACACATAAGCAATCATTTTCAGGACTTTGTGTTAAGCAATGGTTTCTTTAACTGTACACCCAAGCATGAGCAACAAAAGAAAAAATAAATAGGACTCATCAATATTAAAACATTTGGTGCATCAATAGACTTTCTACTCAATGGTAGAAAATATTTGGAAGCCACATACCTGATAAAGGTTTAATATCCTGAATAAATAAAGAAGTCCTACAGTTCAACACAGAAAAGACAAAGCACCCAATTCAAATTGAGCAAAAACATGAATAGATGTTTCTCTAAACAAGAAATACAAATGTCCAAAAAGCACATGAAAAGGTGTTCATATTCTCAGCCAATAGGGAAATGCAATAAACATTATAATGGCTGCTATTAAAAAATGCAAAATTACAGGCGTTGAAATGAATGTGGAGAAATAGGAACACTCATTCTTTGTTGGTGGGAATGTTAAATGGTACAACTGCTGTGGAAGTCAGTTTGACAATTCCTAAGGAAGCTAAGTATAGAATTATCACATGACCTGGTAATCCCACTGCTAGGATATACCCCAAAAGATTGAGAGCAAGGACTTGATATTTGCACACCAATGTTCATAGCAGCATTAGTCACAATTGCCAAAAGATGGAAGCAGCCAAATCAACAGATAAAATGTGGTATACACACACTATGTAATATTATTCAGCTTTTCAAAGGGATGAAGTTACTACACTTGGGAAAATATGGATGAACCTTGCTGACATCTTGTTGAGTGAAACAAGCCAGACAAAGGACAAATATTGTATGATCTCCCCGATATAAAATAATTGGAATATGCAAATTATTTGAGTTAGAAACTTGAATATAGTTTACCAGGGGCTGTGTTGGGGGTAGAGAATGGGGAGTTAATGCTTCATTTATAGTTTCTATTGGAGGTGTTGGAAAAGTTTTGGTAATGGATGGTGGTGATGATAGTACAACATTTTGAATGTAATTTGCAGCACTGAATTATATATTTGAATGTGGTTAAAAGGGAAAATTTTAGGTTATAAATGTTACTAGAAAAAAATTTAAAACATAGGACAGTATAACACAATGAACCCTAATGTAAACCATGAATTATAGATAATTATACAATTATAATTATACTATTTTATCAGTTACAGCAAGTATGCCACAATAGCACAGGGTTCTACTAATAGAGCAGTATATGGGAACTGTGTATTTCATGCATGATTTTTCTGTAAAACTACAACTTCCAGTAAAAGTAAAAAAAAAAAAAAAACAACTAAAAAAATTGACTCATTGATTATTTCAAACAATAGCATGTAAAGGTAAGTTTTCCTGGATGTTTTTATAATTTTATGAAACATATACATGTCCTAGATATGTCACAAGTAGATTCTTTCTTCTTAAGAAATTGTTCACCAAATTTTGAGGAAATCAGTAGAAATGACAGCTGAAATACAGATTATGTATTCCATATATTTTCTATGGATAATGAGGGAAGGGTTCAGTGGAACAGAGAGTAGGAAGAAGTTATTGGTAATATGTGGCTGTATTCAGTTTTAGAGTAGAGATGGCAGGACCTGGAGGAATTTCTTCTGTGAAACCAGAAAGTGGTATATTTTGGCATGGGAGAAGGGGGAATGTGAATCTTCAATTGTGTGAACTATTACAGAGAGTTAAGGGTGACTCTCGAAAATGAGGACTTTAAGAAATAGGACTGTACACATAAATTTTCATTTATGAGAACTTTACAGAGTAGAGACAAAGTTATGTGAATAAATTCTATATTCATACTTTATTTTTATTTTTACTTTATTTCCACTTTTTCATCATTGACAAATTGGAATTATTTTAACTTACTTATTACTTTAAATTGGATACTGTTCAACATGAGCCCTTAGTATTTATTCACATTCCTTCAGTTCTATCATTCAAAATGTATCTATTTTCTAAAAAAATAAAGGAAAAGAGAAGATTTTTGAATATTGAACTTGAAGGATTCTATAATAATAAGCCCTTTTCTATTAATGATAAACATATTTAGTCAATACCTGATATTGTTATGAAATTTAGATAAGCAAAACATCAATATGTCACCTTTTATTCTATGATAATTTACAGTAAACTGAGCACCAACAGAAAAAGACTATGTTTTTTCTGATATATTTGCCCATTCAGATCTATTTTCCATCATTCTCCACACTGCTCTTGCCCTGGGAAATGATCTGTACAGATTAAATTAATAGGTTCCCATGTCTTCTGGCTCCCAGATCAATTTTCCCAATATGTATACTTTTGTGATGATTGGAGGAGAGTGAGGTTTATATTAAACACCTTTTCTTTTTTTTTTTAAAACTTGAGCTCGATGGTGTCTCTTCATTGGGCATTACCTCTCTTCCAAGCTGTCCTAATATACTTGACTTTCTCCCTACTTCTAGGTTCTGGAAACCTCTCCTTTACTTTGTCCAAACAGGCTTAAGAATGGAGACAGCTCAGTTGCTCTTAGTGTGAGGTTACTGGCCTATCCTTTGTTCTCCTCCTATTCCATTGTTGTAAATGTACCTTTTGTAAATGAACTCTCCTTCAGTTTAATTTTGTTTTGAATTTATCATCTGTTCCTAGACTGGTATATATTTTAGCTTATTTTGGCAGTATTTTTGTTAAGTACTGGTAGTAAGTCACTCAACTTTTCCTTTATGAATAATGACACACAATCAAAAAACAATTAACTAATATTTAATCAATATAAAATATTTTAAATCTCATATACGAACAGGTACACATTCCATTCATGTTTACTAACAAGGGCCACGTATTCCATTTTTATATGTTATAATATATATTAATGATTTCAGATATTACAAATTTATACAAAGATATTCTTTTATACAAAGAATATAAAATATATTTGAAACTTACAATAAGATTAGCTTTAGTGGTGTTTTACAATTCCCTCACTCTGTTGTTTATACTTTGGATTAAACCTGGGATTTTCTAGAAACACTTTGGCAAAATGTCTCTAAATTTGCTGAAGTTTAATTGATTTATTAGGCTATTCAGTTATTCATTACACACTTATTGAATAGTGCTCTGTATTAATTAGCTATTGTTGAATAACAGAAGACTCAAAATTCAGGCACTTAAAACAGTAGAATTTTATTTAATGCTCATGAATCTATGGATAAGTTTGGTAGTTCCACTGAGTTAGGCTAAGCTTCACTGATGTCATCTGGAGTTACTTGTGCCACTGTGGTCAAATGGTTGGTGTGTAAAAGCTAGCTGGGCTAATACGGCTCTATTCGTATGTCAGATTGGTGGCTGGCTATCAACTGAGGTGTGGTAGTTTAAAACTGTTATGTACTCCAGAAAAGATCATTTTCTTTTAATCCATTCCTGTGTATGCAGGCATGACTTTTTGATTAGATTATTTAATTGAGATATTACCCACCTCATTGAAGGTGTGTCTTAATCCTCTTATTAGAGTCCTTTATAAGAGGTTAAAACACACAGAGAAGCTAAGAGATGACATTAAGAGAAGCTCACAGAGAGAAACACCTAGAGGTGTTTAGAAAAAAAGCCACAGAAAAGCCTGAGGCTGAATCAACAAACCAAGAGAGAAGGATCAGCAGAAATCACCATGTGTGTTGCTATCTGACAGAGAAGCCCACATTTCCCAGTACCATTCTTCAGAGACGGTATCATCCTGTTGATGCCTTAACTGGGGTATTTTCATGGCCTTAGAACTGTAAATTTTTAAGCTAATAAATCCAGATTGTTAAAAGTCAGTCCATTTCTGGTATATTGCATTTTGTCTGCTTTAGTAAATCAAAACAGAGACAATGGGTTAAATGCTTTGAATATATTTTATCATACAGCAGGCTACTATAGACATTATTTTGTGGAAACTAGGAAAGTTTCTAGGTGAAATAGAGCTGAAGCAAGCAAGGCCTTTAAAGGATAAGTCTTAGAACTAAAGCATTGACCTTTCTGCCAAATTATTTTGGCAAAATTAAATAATAAGGTACCATAACATAGTGATGTGCCATGTGTCTTCCACTTTAAGAATGCATCTATAGCTCCAGAAGATGGGAATGCTATCAGTAGCCACCTTGCAACTGGCAGCATCTTTAGCAACTCCTCACAGAGATCCTCCTTTCCAAGTTCACACATTCCCAGAGCAACCCACATCCAATGACTGATTGGCTATTTTAGTCCAACTAGGGGAAACCTGAAAATCCATCTTAGCTCTTGAGTTTTCTGTACAGTTGGCCTAGGATGTCATTAGGCCAGTATTACAATGCTATTGTTAGTCCAATCCTAATTTCTTCCACTCTGTTCCACCTGTGTTGATACCCATGTTAATCTTTAACATATCTGGCATACTAAATTCCATTTCAAAGTCTCTTTCCAGAGTACCCAACCTATGATAAAAGTCAAAGCCATATTAAGGATTGGAGATACAGATTACATCTCTTGATACAAGGAGTTGCAGAGTCATGAATATGTAACTTGTGGAAAATGGGGTGCATATTTGCACCTGATTGTTTGAAGCTCTAGGTACCCCAGAAAAACATGTTCTTAAATGTATCCATTCTTGTAGATGTGGATGTATTTTAAGTAGAACTTTTGATAAGGCTATTTCAGTTAAGGTGCAGCCCACCTCATTCAGGATGGGTCTTAATCCTTCTACTGGAGTCCTTTACAAATGAAATCAATACAGAGAGAAAAAGAGAAATCCAGGAAGCAAGAAGTTGAAATGAATGAAAACTGAAAGAAAAGGAAGAAATAAACAGATGCTGCCATGTGCCTTGCTTTGTGGCAGAAGAGCCAAGAATCACCTGAAACCAGTCTTTGGGAAGAAAGTATTGCCTCGATGGTGCCTTGATTTGGAATTTTCTCCACCTCAGAACTGTAAGCTAATAAATTCCTATAGTTCAAGCAGGACCATTTCATGGTTTTTGCTTTAAGTAGCATGGAAAAATAAAACAAAAACCAATCTAACAGGCTCCAATGACTTTAGATATAAATCTGGACTCCAAGGAATGCAAAGTAAAGCATAAGATAGCAACAAGAAATGAACAATAACATTACAATGCAGTCATTGAGATTATAAGAATTAGCACAGCCTAAGGAAGCATTTGAAAAGAAAAAACTCTCCCAGTACTGGAAGACACAGGAAAGACTTCCAAAAGAGGGCAAAGATTGTGTAATATGTGAATTGTAAATAATTATCCAAGAAAAGTGAAATAAAAATGTATTAACTCTTCTCAGACCACATAATAGTTGTTTAGCAAAATGTGGGATGCACAAAGATAATATGGCATGGATACAAATTTTCTGATATTAGAAAAAATATTTAAAATCAACAAACATGCAGAATAAAAGCATAAGTAGTAACTGAAGGGGATTTACATAAATCAGGAATTTTCAGGAAATTATTGTAGGACATTACATATGATCAGAAGAAAAATATTTTGTGTGCAGAGAAAGGCATGTAGTGAGGCTCACAATTTTGTTCATGTTATACTAAATTATAAACATATGCAAATAACATTTTTATTATGTTTTGACTTTATCAGTCAATAATTTCAATATTAGACTTCAGATAATTTTATAAAGTCTACAATAAGGGTAATGCTGGCTAACATGACTTTCCTGTTAGAAATCAGAAAATGGCAGAAACAGACATGAGAAGAAATTAAAATACTAGCCTATTTCTACAACCACATGGATGGTCAATATCCATTTTTAAGTATTGTAAATTTAATTAAAATAATATTTACTGGTGCAAGTATAGTTTAGTGAAATGTATTAATGAAAATTTTAGTTATTTTCAAGGCCAAAATTAAAATAGAAAGCTGAAACATTCATTTCATGACACTTTTATCACACTGACTTGTTTCATCTGGGAAATTTAATCAAAGGATAGTTCTAACGTGAGATTATGTTTTACATTCAGCTTAGGATGCTGCAGCATGAAACTGACTCCTTAATAAAATGTTATAGGTCATAGAATGCTCTGAAATATGATATTGAACATTACTTTACTTATTCTCCATAAAACTCTATGAAACTCACCATGGGGATAAAGAAAACATACATTGATAAACATAAACAAGATGGCATGAGATCTTAAAAGATGAAATCTATCAACCAACTATTGAGAGTTATAAATGTGATGAAACTTTTGTTTTCATAGAGAATAAAATAGCTTAAAACACACATATCTGCCACTGTGGAAACAAAATTATTTGAAAGTGGAATGTCAAATATAAATCATTTAGTCAAAATTGTCAGACAGCCATTGAAACAACAAAGACTTGAAGAGCTAAGATTAATAATGAGAGAAGAATCTTGGAGAGGTAAGTTTACCTTGGCCAAATTTGGAAAATGAATGGGGGCAAGAGTCAAAGAAACGAAGCCCAAAAAATCTCTGAAGAACAGCATGAGGTTTTGTTTTTTTTTTGTTTTTTTTTTTTTAACAAAACAAATCCTACTTTCGTTTGTTCACAGTACCATTACACAGTTGTACATTCATCACCTAAATCAATCCCTGACACCTTCATTAGCACACACACAAAAATAACAAGAATAATAATTAGAGTGAAAAAGAGCAATTGAAGTAAAAAAGAACACTGGGTACCTTTGTCTGTTTGTTTCCTTCCCCTATTTTTCTACTCATCCATCCATAAACTAGACAAAGTGGAGTGTGGTCCTTATGGCTTTCCCAATCCCATTGTCACCCCTCATAAGCTACATTTTTATACAACTGTCTTTGAGATTCATGGGTTCTGGGTTGTAGTTTGATAGTTTCAGGTATCCACCACCAGCTACCCCAATTCTTTAGAACCTAAAAAGGGTTGGCTAAAGTGTGCGTAAGAGTGCCCACCAGAGTGACCTCTCGGCTCCTTTTGGAATCTCTCTGCTACTGAAGCTTATTTCATTTCCTTTCACATCCCCCTTTTGGTCAAGAAGATGTTCTTCGTCCCACGATGCCAGGTCTACATTCCTCCCCGGGAGTCATATTCCATGTTGCCAGGGAGATTCACTCCCCTGGGTGTCTGATCCCACGTAGGGGGGAGGGCAGTGATTTCACCTTTCAAGTTGGCTTAGCCAGAGAGAGAGGGCCACATCTGAGCAACAAAGAGGCATTCGGGAGGAGGCTCTTAGGCACAACCATAGGGAGGCCTAGCCTCTCCTTTGCAGCAACCATCTTCCCAAGGGTAAAACCTATGGTAGAGGGCTCAACCCATCAAACCACCAGTCCCCTATGTCTGTGGTCATGTTAGCAACCATCAAGATGGGGTAGGCCAATACCCCTGCATTCTCCACAGGCTCCTCAAGGGGGCACTACATCTTTTTTTCCTTGTTTCTCTTTTTTTTTTTTAACTTTCCCTTCTTTTTTAAATCAAATGTATGAAAAAAAAGTTAAAAAGGAAACAAACATACAATAAAAGAACATTTCAAAGAGACCACAACAAGGGAGTAAGAAAAAGACAACTAACCTAAGATAACTGCTTAACTTCCAACATGTTCCTACTTTACCCCAAGAAAGTTACCTAATATAGCAACATTTCTGTGAACTTGTTCCTACTATATCCATCAGAAATTAACAGACCATAGTCATTCCTGGGCATCCCCAGAACGTTAAATAGCTTATCTGTTCTTCTTGGATTATTGTTCCCCCTTCCTTAATTGCTCTCTATTGCTAGTTCCCCTACATTCTACATTGTAAACCATTTGTTTTACATTTTTCAAAGTTCACATTAGTGGTAGCATAAAATATTTCTCTTTTTGTGCCTGGCTTATTTCGCTCAGCATTATGTCTTCAAGGTTCATCCATGTTGTCATATGTTTCACGAGATCGTTCCTTCTTACTGCCACGTAGAATTCCATCGTGTGTATATACCACATTTTATTTATCCACTCATCTGTTGAAGGACATTTGGGTTGTTTCCATCTCTTGGCAATTGTGAATAATGCTGCTATGAACATTGGCGTGCAGATATCTGTTCGTGTCACTGCTTTCCGATCTTCCAGGTATATACCGAGAAGTGCAATCGCTGGATCGAATGGTAACTCTGTATCTAGTTTTCTAAGGAACTGCCAGACTGACTTCCAGAGTGGCTGAACCATTATACAGTCCCACCAACAATGAATAAGAGTTCCAATTTCTCCACATCCCCTCCAGCATTTTTAGTTTCCTGTTTGTTTAATGGCAGCCATTCTAATCGGTGTTAGATGGTATCTCATTGTGGTCTTAATTTGCATCTCTCTAATAGCTAGTGAAGCTCAACATTTTTTCATGTGTTTCTTGGCCATTTGTATTTCCTCTTCAGAGAACTGTCTTTTCATATCTTTTGCCCGTTTTATAATTCGGCTGTCTGTACTACTGTCATTGAGTTGTAGGATTTCTTTATATATGCAAGATATCAGTCTTTTGTCAGATACATGGTTTCCAAAAATTTTTTCCCATTGAGTTGGCTGCCTCTTTACCTTTTTGAGAAATTCCTTTGAGGTGCAGAAACTTCTAAGCTTGAGGAGTTCCCCTTTATCTATTTTTTCTTTTGTTGCTTGTGCTTTGGGTGTAAAGTCTAGGAAGTGGCCGCCTAATACAATGTCTTGAAGATGTTTTCCTACATTATCTTCTAGGAGTTTTATGGTACTTTCTTTTATATTGAGATCTTTGGTCCATTTTGAGTTAATTTTTGTGCAGGGGGTGAGGTAGGGGTCCTCTTTCATTCTTTTGGATATGGATATCAAACTCTCCCAGCCCCATTTGTTGAAAAGACCATTATGACTCAGTTCAGTGACTTTGGGGGCCTTATCAAAGATCAGTCACCCATAGATCTGAGGGTCTATCTCTGAATTCTCAATTCGATTCCATTGATCTATATGTCTATCTTTGTGCCAGTACCATGCTGTTTTGGCAACTGTGGCTTTATAATAAGCTTCAAAGTCAGGGAGTGTAAGTCCTCCCACTTCGTTTTTCTTTTTTAGAGTGTCTTTAGCAATTCAAGGCATCTTCCCTTTCCAAACAAATTTGATAACTAGCTTTTCCAAGTCTGCAAAGTAGGTTGTTGGAATTTTGATTGGGATTGCATTGAATCTGTAGATGAATTTGGGTAGAATTGACATCTTAATGACATTTAGCCTTCCTATCCATGAACATGGAATATTTTTCCATCTTTTCAGGTCCCCTTCTATTTCTTTTAGTAGAGTTATGTAGTTTTCTTTGTATAGGTATTTTACATCTTTGGTTAAGTTTATTCCTAGGTACTTGATTTTTTTAGTTGCTATTGAAATTGGTATCTTTTTCTTGAGTGTCTCTTCAGTTTGTTCATTTCTAGCATATAGAAACATTACTGACTTCTGTGCATTAATCTTGTATCCCGCTACTTTGCTAAATTTGTTTATTGGCTCTAGTAGCTGTATTGTCGATTTCTCAGGGTTTTCTAGATATAAGATCATATCATCTGCAAACAATGACAGTTTTACTTCTTCTTTACCAATTTGGATGCCTTTTATTTCTTTGTCTTGCTGGATTGCCCTGGCTAGCACTTCCAGCACAATGTTGAATAACAGTGGTGACAGCGGGCATCCTTGTCTTGTTCCTGATCTTAGAGGGAAGGCTTTCAGTCTCTCACCATTGAGTACTATGCTGGCTGTGGGTTTTTCATATATGCTCTTTATCATGTTGAGGAAGTTTCCTTCAATTCCTACCTTTTGAAGTGTTTTTATCAAAAAGGGATGTTGGATTTTGTCAAATGCTTTTTCAGCATCTATTGAGATGATCAATTGATTTTTCCCTTTTGACTTGTTAATGTGTTGTAATACATTGATTGATTTTCTTATGTTGAACCATCCTTGCATGCCTGGAATGAACCCCACTTGGTCATGGTGTATGATTTTTTTAATGTGTCTTTGGATTCGATTTGCAAGCATTTTGTTGAGGATTTTTGCATCTATATTCATTAGGGAGATTGGCCGGTAGTTTTCCTTTTTTGTAGCATCTTTGCCTGGTTTTGGTATTAGATTGATGTTAGCTTCATAAAATGAGTTAGGTAGTGTTCCATTTTCTTCAATGTTTTGAAAGAGTTTGAGTAAGATTGGTGTCAGTTTTTTTCTGGAAAGTTTGGTAGAATTCCCCTGTGAAGCCATCTGGCCCTGGGCATTTATTTGTGGAAAGATTTTTGATGACTGATTGGATCTCTTTGCTTGTGATGGGTTGGTTGAGGTCTTCTATTTCTTCTCTGGTCAGTCTAGGTTGTTCATATGTTTCCAGGAAATTGTCCATTTCTTCTACATTATCCAGTTTGTTGCCATACAGTTGTTCATAGTATCCTCTTATAATTTTTTTAATTTCTTCGGGATCTGCAGTTATGTCACCTTTTTCATTCATTATTTTGTTTATATGGGTCTTCTCTCTTTTTTATTTTCTCAGTCTAGCTAGGGGCTTGTCAATCTTGTTGATCTTCTCAAAGAACCAACTTTTGGTGATATTTATCCTCTCTATTGTTTTTTTGTTCTCTATGTCATTGATTTCTGCTTTAATCCTTGTTGTTTCTTTTCTTCTTCTTGGTTTAGGATTGGTTTGCTGTTCATTTTCTAGCTTCTTCAGTTGATCCATTAGTTCTTTGATTTTGGCTCTTTCTTCCTTTTTAATATATGCATTTAGTGCTATAAATTTCCCCCTTAGCACTGCTTTTGCTGCATCCCATAGGTTTGGTATGTTGTGTTCTCATTTTCATTCGTCTCTATATATTTAGCAATTTCTCTTGCTATTTCTTCATTAACCCACTGATTGTTTAGGAGCGTGTTGTTTAACCTCCAGGTATTTGTGAATTTTCTAAGTCTCTGATGGTTATTGACTTTAGTTGTATTCCATTGTGGTCAGAGAATGTGCTTGGAATAATTTCAATCTTTTTAAATTTATTGAGGCTTGTTTTATGTCCCAGCATATGATCTATTCTGGAGAAAGTTCCATGAGCACTAGAAAAGTATGTGTATCCTGGTGATTTGGGATGTAATGTCCTGTATATGTCTGTTAAATCTAATTCATTTATCAGATTGTTTAGGTTTTCAATTTCCTTATTGGTGTTCTGTCTGGTTGATCTATCTATAGGAGAGAGTGATGTGTTGAAGTCTCCCACAATTATTGTGGAAACATCAATTGCTTCCTTTAGTTTTGCCAGTGTTTCTCTCATGTATTTTGTGGCACCTTGATTGGGTACATAGACATTTACGATTGTTATTTCTTCTTGTTGAAATGCCCCTTTTATTAGTATGTAGTGGCCTTCTTTGTCTCTCAAAACATCCCTGCATTTAAAGTCTATTTTATCTGAGATTAATATTGCTACACCTGCTTTCTTTTGGCTGTAGCTTGCATGAAATATTTTTTTCCATCCTTTCACTTTCAGTTTCTTTGTGTCTCTGTGTCTAAGATGAGTCTCTTGTATGCAACATATTGATGGTTCATTTTTTTTGATCCATTCTGCGAATCTGTATCTTTTAATTGGGGAGTTTAATCCATTTACATTCAACGTTATAACCGTGAAGGCATTTCTTGAATCAGCCATCGTATCCTTTGGTTTATGTTTGTCATATTTTTCCCCTCTCTCTATTAATGTCCTTTATTGTACCCATACCGAATCTCTTCAGTACCGAACCTTTCTCCAAGTCTCTCTGTCCTTTCTTTGTTTCTCTGTTTGTAGGGCTCCCTTTAGTATCTCCAGTAGGGCAAGTCTCTTGTTAGCAAATTCTCTCAGCATTTGTTTGTCTGTGAAAAATTTAAGCTCTCCCTCAAATTTGAAGGAGAGGTTTGCTGGATAAAGTATTCTTGGCTAGAAATTTTTCTCACTCAGAATTTTAAATATATCGTGCCACTGCCTTCTCGCCTCCATGGTGGCTGCTGAGTAGTCACTACTTAGTTTTATGCTGTTTCCTTTGTAGGTGGTGAATTGCTTTTCTCTTGCTGCTTTCAGAACTTGCTCCTTCTCTTCTGTGTTTGACAGTGTGAACAGAATATGTCTCGGAGTGGGTTTATTTGGATTTATTCTATTTGGAGTTCGCTGAGCATTTATGATTTGTGTATTTATGTTGTTTAGAAGATTAGGGAAGTTTTCCCCAACAATTTCTTTGAATACTCTTCCTAGACCTTTACCCTTTTCTTCCCCTTCTGGAACACCAATGAGTCTTATATTCGGACGTTTCATATTATCTATCATATCCCTGAGGTCCATTTTGATTTTTTCAATTTTTTTCCCCATTCTTTCTTTTATGCTTTCATTTTCCATTCTGTCATCTTCCAGGTCACTGATTCGTTGTTCAACTTCCTCTAGTCTTGTACTATGAGTGTCCAGAATCTTTTTAATTTGGTCAACAGTTTCTTTAATTTCCATAAGATCATCCATTTTTTTATTTAGTCTTGCAATGTCTTCTTTATGCTCTTCTAGGGTCTTCTTGATATCCTTTATATCCCGTACTATGGTCTCATTGTTCACCTTTAGTTCTTTGAGTAGCTGCTCTAGGTGCTGTGTCTCTTCTGATCTTTTGATTTGGGTGCTTGGGCTTGGGTTATCCATATCGTCTGTTTTTTTCATATGCTTTATAATTTTCTGTTGTTTTTGGCCTCTTGGCATTTGCTGAACTTGATAGGGTTCTTTTAGGATTTGTAGACCAATTGAAGTCCTTATCTCTAATTTATCAGATCTACAGCTTCGTGGAGTACACTTTAACTAACCAGCAGGTGGCGTCCACGAGCCACCTGTTCTCCATAAGCCAGTTCTCCCCTGCTTAGCCTTTTTGGTGAGTGGGGGAGTGAGTTTTGTGGGGTCCAATTGGTGTACGAAGCTTGCGTGTGTAGTTGGTGTTGCCCGCCCTGTATATGGGGCATGTTTCTGGGCAGTCAGGGAGGGGGGGTGACTCTAACAATCAAATCTCCCTGTGATCCTAGAGTTTTAAAGCTGCTGCAATAGTCTAATCCTTCATTTCAGTCCTGCCACAGTTTGTCTCTGCCACTGACCCACAAGTCCTTGGTATTGGCATATGGCTCCTGAGACTTGCAAGTGGGTCCCTCTTCCAGGCTGTGCACCCCGGGCCCTCTGTTGAGGGATGACTGTGCTATGTCACAGGTGAGTGCCATCCCCCCAGGGCAGTTCTGGGCTGCTGGGCTGTGTAGGGAGGCTCCCAGTCTGCTGAACTGTTGGCTGAATGGGGCTTTGTTAATTAACACTGCTCCACCTTCCCAACTCTGGGACAATCAGCTGAGGTTGCAGGGAAGGCTAATGTCCATGCCCAGTTTTGTGGTGTGTGCCTGTTATTTGAAGCACTTCCATCACACTGGGTTGTCTGGGGCAGCTCTGGGCTATGGGGCTGGTGATGGGCAGGAGTGTTTCCTGTCCACCAGGATGATGGCTGTGAGCGGACACCCCCCTTTTCTTGGGAATTTGTTGTGTTTAGTGAAATTTCTCAGCCAGTGGATTATTGCCTTTTGTCTCAGAGCTCTATTAGCTCTGCTCTTGTCTTGACCTGCCCAAATTGCAAGTCTTTGAAGCTTTCTGTATTGGGCTTCTTAGAGTAATTGTTTTAGAAATAGAAAAAAGTATTAAAAAAAAAGGGCCCTCCTCAGAGATCTAATGGGCTATTGAAATGCTAAGAGACAAAGCAATTAGGGCCATTAAGGAAAGGTCCACAGGGCAGAGAGATCAGCTTTTCTTCGGAATTTGCATATGAGCTTCAGGGCCTGAGCTCTGCCCTTCCCCTTTCTATGTCCACCAGAACTCCAAAAATCCTCCGCTTTTATTTTGGAGTTTTTCGTGTTGTTTTTTTCTATGCCTGTCTCCTCTCTGCTGGGCTGGCTGCTCTCAGATTCTCTGGTGTCTGGTCTCAGTCTATCTATGGTTGGAGTTTGGATCAGTAGAATGAGTTTCTGATAAGGGCTGCCACTGCAGTTCTCCCTTCTCCTTCCCGAAGCTGACAGCCCCTCCTCCCACGGGACTGAGCCTGGCAGGGAGGGGTGCGGGTCACCTGGCCACAGCAACTTACAGATTTCGCTGATCTCAGCAGTTCCACATTTTCATGAGTGTTGTATGAAGTATGCCCAAAGTCCGATTGCTCTGTGGTGTCCAGTCCACGCAGTTCCTGGCTTTTTACCTACTTTCCTGGAGGAGTAACTAAAACATACAGCTCACCAGTCCACCATCTTGCCCCACCTCTCCAGCATGAGTTTTTTTCTTATTCTCTTATGGTGGAAGAAGGAAAGATTTGGGTTCAGTTATCTTACAGTAACATATCAGTGACTGTCAGTGATTGCATTAGGCTCTCTATTACATTGCTTAAGTTGTGATATGAGAACAGAACAGAGAAGAGGTAGATTAATTATTCTCAAAACTGTCACTCAACTTCAACTCAGCTTGTTTTATGGTTGGTTTAGGATAATTATTTCCTCATTTAATTAAAGAAGATAATGAACCATTTTTAAAGGAAGAAAACATTGGAAACTTTTAAGATTTTGTATTCATTAACCACTATCCAATAAAATTTTAAAAGCAAATGAGCAAATGTTACTAATGGCAAAATCTAGAGTAAAAGAAACAACTTAAAGAAATTCAGAGATGATCAGGATTGGAGTTGGCAAGGGCTATATAATAAGCATGATTATAATAGTTAAGTTAATAGAGGAAAAAATTTTAAAAAATAAAAGACAGATGAGAAGATAGAAAATTTCTTAAAGATATATGATCTAAATTAAGAATCCAAAACAAGCACTCAGAATGAAAAATGAAACATCAAAAATTAAGAATAAATTAGATATGTTTAACTCTGGATTTTACATAGGAGAAGGTAAGACTATTGAACTGGAAGTCTTTTCATTAGTAGAATTTTAATGAAACAGAGAAGAAAATGTAAAATGTAAAAACAGCTTAAAACATATATGGGATAAAATGAAAAGAACTAAAATATATGCAATTGGAATCCCAGGAGTAGAGTAAAGATGCGATGTTAGAATATTAAAAGATATTATGATTAAAATAGTTGCAGGCAATGTTTTTCACAAAAGAAAATAAAACAACATCACAGCTTGGCAAATCAGGAAAACAAAACAAAACAAAACAAAACAGAAACTATCAAAATTCAAAGTAAGCCAATCAGTCAGAGAAGTCTTCAAAGGAACATTAAGAATGGCGTTTGAATTTCAATAAAAATAATTAAACAGAAAAAACAGTATGCTGAAATCTTTACATTTCTGAGGGAAAATAATTACTGGATATTTTCATTCTACATTAAAACAGCTCCTAATATTAAGGGAAATAGAAAGGGAGCCCTATGAGCAAGACCCATGGGAGCTGAGTGATTCCCCAGCCCTAAGAGCATTTCTGGGATAACAAAGGTGGTGGCATAATATGCTCCAGGGTTCCATTTCCCCAAAGAATCTTTGAACAACTTGGAAAATTGGCAGAACTATCATTCCTCAGAAATTTGGGAACTGCTTAAAGGGTCATAGTAACTGGGTGAGTGCCAAATGAAGAAAACAAAACT
The DNA here is from genome assembly GCF_015220235.1 of Choloepus didactylus. Classification (NCBI taxonomy): domain Eukaryota; kingdom Metazoa; phylum Chordata; class Mammalia; order Pilosa; family Megalonychidae; genus Choloepus; species Choloepus didactylus. Next base: position 66,575,308 of record NC_051309.1, read on the forward strand.
AAAAAATAGTAGAAATTTGTGATGCCCTTGCTGGCCTCTCTCCTTACCTCTCCCCAGCACAGTGTGGTGTCCACCATTGATCCAATAGTTATTCCCTAGCTCTCTTACCAAAGGAGAAGAGTAACCCTTAATTACAAAATAGGGTGCCTGTATGTTGGTGCCAATCTCTCATATGGTAGACTGAAGACTGAATCAGAACAACCGTTTCCAGCTCACCTTTCCAGAATTTTTCTGTAGGCAGAAGCAGCTAGCTTATGGTTGATGCTGTGTAAGAAACAATCCAATCAATGTGACTTGGGGCTAGGATTACAGGTTTCAAGACAGAGCACCCAGAGAAGGAGGAAATTCTGTTTCACAGGGATTTGAGAGGACATTCAGACACCTATATATGGGGTAATTCCTAGGACCATGTGCTGGCTTGTATATATTATATCCCCCAGAATATGTCATGTTCTTTGATGCAATCTTGTGGGACCAGATGTATCAGTGTTGATTGGGTTGAAATCTATTGATTGAGTGTTTTCATGGAGATGTGACTCAATCAACTGTGGACAAGACCTTTGATTGGATAATTTCCATGGAGGTATTACCCTGTCCACAGAGTGGGTGTTAACTGGATCACTGGAGTTGTATAAAGGAGTTCACAGACAGAAGGACCTCAGAGCAACTGAGAGTGACATTTTTAAGAGGAGCTGCAGCCTAGAGAGGAACATCGTGAGAGAAAGCTATTTTGAAACCAGGACTGCATAGCAGATGCCAGCCATGTGCCTTCCCAGCTAACAGAGGTTTTCTGGATGCCATTAGCCATCCTCCAGTAAAGGTACCCAATTGTTGATGTCTTACCTTGGGCACTTTATGGCCTTAAGTCTGTGATTGTAAAACCAAATAAACCCCGTTTATAAAAGCCAATACATTGCTGGTGTTTTGCATTCTGGCAGCATTGGCAAATTGGAACAGACCAGAAGGTCATGAACAGGAGAAGACACATTCTTAGAAAAAGCAGACAGGATCTCAGGCTATTGCCTCAGACTGACCTTCCTGATAAGAGGCCTAAATTATGAAGAAGACCACCAGCCAAATCAGAGCCAATTTGCAAAGACTCTAAAAGGTAATTTTGGACTTTGTTTTTGTTCCTTCTGGCACTCAAGGAAATCTCTGTCATATACAGACTTAAGGAGTGGACTTACCAGGCACTAAATCCCAGAGTTATTACACTAAGTTACTAAAATACAGTGTGCAACAAATGATTACAAGGCAATCAAGAAGTAGGAAATGATGGCCAACCCAAAGAATAAGATAAAATTACAGAGACCATCAATGAAAAAGACTAGAATTTGGATATATCAGAAAAAGACTTATTTTAAAAAAAGCAATTTTCAATAAGTTCAAAGAGCTAAAGTAAGACATAGAGAAAGAAGCAAGAATATAAAGAAAGCAATGAAGGAACAATATAAGAGTATCAATGAAGAGATAGAAATGTTATAAAAAGGAACAAACTATAAATACTGCAGTTGAATACCACAATAACTGAAATAAAAAGTTCCCTAGAGGATTTCAACAGAAGATTAGAGAAGGCAGAAGAAGGAATCAATAAACATGTAGATAAGATCATCAAAATTATTCAGGATTGAGGCTTCCAGACTCCAGCTCAGTAGCCTTGACTCTTGAGGATGATTGTGTGACAATATAGCTTAAAGGAGATGACAGTGTGATTGTGAAAACCCTGTGGGTCACACTCCCTTTATCCAGTGTATGGATGGATGGGTGGAAAAATGGGGACAAGACCTAAATGGAGAGTATGGTGGGATGGGGAGGGTGATTTGGATGTTTTTT